>NC_073692.1:433780865-433798483 GCF_029784155.1 Uranotaenia lowii
ACAAAATGATATTGTTAATGTTTCAAGCATGAAATAAAACTGCAAAATTATAATTACTGCTATGATGTTTCTTTGTAAATATTTGTGAACAGAAGTCCCTTTTTTTAAAACTTCCTATTTAACCAGGTGTAAAATTGTAAAAAAAAAATATTATTTGTGTTAAATCTAAAGCATTTTTGTTACAGCCAGCTCATAATACTTTATCTCTCTTTATCTGTTGTTCCTCGCACTTGTTTGCGAGCCCAAGTTGATTGGGAATGATTATGAAAAAATATTTTCAAGTATCACGCTTAATTCCTGATAAGAATGCTTTAACACTGACTCATAAATAAACGATAATAATTAATCGGTGGGAGTCCCATGAATAAAGCACTACATGTACCGTTTCTAAATCCCTAAAATCAGACCAAACGTCTTATATTTTCGTTTTCAAATTAGTCATGATTGCATTTGACATTGAATTCTTTGAATTCGAAATTTTCAGAACTACGTACCTGCCGAAAAAACCTTTTTGGTCTTTAATGTCTTTGAATTGGAAATTTCCAAAATTACGTACCTGCCGAACGTCATTTTGGTTTTTTTGGTCTATTTGGATTTTTTGGTCTTTTTGGTCTTTTTGGGCTTTTTGGTGTTTTGGTCTTTTTGGTGTTTTTGGTCTTTTTGGTGTTTTTCGTGTTTTGGGTCATTTTGGTGTTATTAGTCATTTTTATGTTTTTGGTCATTTTTGTGTTTTTGATCATTTTGGACTTTTTGGTGTTTTTGGTCTTTTTGGTGTTTTGGTGTTTTTGATGTTTTTGGTGTTTTTCGTCTTTTTGGTGTTTTTTTTTTTCTTGTCTTTTTTGTCTTTTTGGTGTTTTTGGGCTTTTTGGTCTTTTTGGTCTTTTGGTCTTTTTGGTGTTTTCCGTCTTTTTGGTGTTTTTGGTGTTTTTGAAGTTAATGGTGTTTTTTGTCTTTTTTGTCTTTTTTGTCATTTTGGTCATTTTGATCATTTTGATCATTTTGATCATTTTGGTAATTTTGGTAATTTTGGTAATTTTGGTAATTTTGGTCATTTCGGTCATTTCGGTCATTTCGGTCATTTCGGTCATTTCGGTCATTTCGGTCAATTTGGTCATTTTGGTCATTTTGGTCATTTTGGTCATTTTGGTCATTTTGGTCATTTTGGTCATTTTGATCATTTTGATCATTTTGGTCATTTTGGTCATTTTGGTCATTTTGGTCATTTTGGTCATTTTGGTCATTTTGGTCATTATGGTCATGTTGGTCATTTTGGTCATTTTGGTCATTTTGGTCATTTTGATCATTTTGGTAATTTTGGTAATTTTGGTAATTTTGGTCATTTCGGTCATTTCGGTCATTTCGGTCATTTCGGTCATTTCGGTCATTTCGGTCATTTCGGTCATTTCGGTCATTTCGGTCATTTCGGTCATTTCGGTCATTTCGGTCATTTCGGTCATTTCGGTCATTTCGGTCATTTCGGTCATTTCGGTCATTTCGGTCATTTCGGTCATTTCGGTCATTTCGGTCATTTCGGTCATTTCGGTCATTTCGGTCATTTCGGTCATTTCGGTCATTTCGGTCATTTCGGTCATTTCGGTCATTTCGGTCATTTCGGTCATTTCGGTCATTTCGGTCATTTCGGTCATTTCGGTCATTTCGGTCATTTCGGTCATTTCGGTCATTTCGGTCATTTCGGTCATTTCGGTCATTTTGGTCATTTTGGTCATTTTGGTCATTTTGGTCATTTTGGTCATTTTGGTCATTTTGGTCATTTTGGTCATTTTGGTCATTTTGGTCATTTTGGTCATTTTGTTCATTTTGGTCATTTTGGTCATTTTGGTCATTTTGGTCATTTTGGTCATTTTGGTAATTTTGGTCATTTTGGTCATTTTGATCATTTTGGTCATTTTGGTCATTTTGGTCATTTTGGTCATTTTGGTCATTTTGGTCATTTTGGTCATTTTGGTCATTTTGGTCATTTTGGTCATTTTGGTCATTTTGGTCAGTTTTGTCTTTTTTGTCTTTTTTGTCTTTTTTGTCTTTTTTGTCTTTTTTGTCTTTTTTGTCTTTTTTGTCTATTTTGTCTTTTTTGTCTTTTTTGTCTTTTTTGTCTTTTTTGTCTTTTTTGTCTTTTTTGTCTTTTTTGTCTTTTTTGTCTTTTTTGTCTTTTTTGTCTTTTTTGTCTTTTTTGTCTTTTTGTCTTTTTTGTCTTTTTTGTCTTTTTTGTCTTTTTTGTCTTTTTTGTCTTTTTTGTCTTTTTTGTCTTTTTTGTCTTTTTTGTCTTTTTTGTCTTTTTTGTCTTTTTTGTCTTTTTTGTCTTTTTTGTCTTTTTTGTCTTTTTTGTCTTTTTTGTCTTTTTTGTCTTTTTTGTCTTTTTTGTCTTTTTTGTCTTTTTTGTCTTTTTTGTCTTTTTTGTCTTTTTTGTCTTTTTTGTCTTTTTTGTCTTTTTTGTCTTTTTTGTCTTTTTTGTCTTTTTTGTCTTTTTTGTCTTTTTTGTTTTTTTTGTCTTTTTTGTCTTTTTTGTCTTTTTTGTCTTTTTTGTCTTTTTTGTCTTTTTTGTCTTTTTGTCTTTTTTGTCTTTTTTGTCTTTTTTGTCTTTTTTGTCTTTTTTGTCTTTTTTGTCTTTTTTGTCTTTTTTGACTTTTTTGTCTTTTTTGTCTTTTTTGTCTTTTTTGTCTTTTTTGTCTTTTTTGTCTTTTTTGTCTTTTTTGTCTTTTTTGTCTTTTTTGTCTTTTTTGTCTTTTTTGTCTTTTTTGTCTTTTTTGTCTTTTTTGTCTTTTTTGTCTTTTTTGTCTTTTTGGTCATTTTGGTCATTTTGGTCATTTTGGTCATTTTGGTCATTTTGGTCATTTTGGTCAGTTTTGTCTTTTTTGTCTTTTTTGTCTTTTTTGTCTTTTTTGTCTTTTTTGTCTTTTTTGTCTTTTTTGTCTTTTTTGTCTTTTTTGTCTTTTTTGTAATCAATACTGATGTTATGAAATCGTTTGGTACATCTTTGTACCTGAAAATAATCACATTTTCGTAGATGACGGAAAGAATTAAAGAAACATAAGCTATCAAAGAACGAAAGAACATAAGCCGTAAATATCATGAATTTTTCGAAAAAGATACAACGGCTCACCGACAGGACTTGAACCTGCAATCTCCGCTTCATGATATTTACGGCTTATGTTCTTTCGTTCTTTGATAGCTTATGTTTCTTGAATTCTTTCCGTAATCTACGAAAATGTCTTTTTTGTCTTTTTTGTCTTTTTTGTCTTTGTTCGTTACATCGAAAAAGTTTACCATAGCGCGCCATCTGGTTGTGGATATCACCTCTTCGAGCATTAATTGTACCCCTCGTCCGTCAACGCTCGATCAACGAATCAAGGAGAAACGCAAAAATATTGTAAAACGGGCTGCACTTCCGCCAAAGAGATTATAAAAGGAAGAAGGTGACAGCCCGAATTTCCTCTTTGCTCTCATTGGCCAGCGAGACATCAACAATCATCAGTTGTTTACTTTTGGATCAAGTGTATCATTATAAGTTAAATTGTGTAAGAAAAGTTAGTAATTTAAAGAACATTGAAGTTTTGGATTAATAAATAAGTAGTACTGAAGAGAATAAAGTGAAAATTAATTAAAAATTGGACTTACCTGTGAGTGTGCTACCTAGAAAGAAAGTTTAAAAAGAAATTACTTACCTGGACTCTGGAACGTGTACCTGTGGAAGAAACTATACTTACCTGGGAATCTGGAACGTGATTGAATCTAAAGTGAGTGCATTAATCTACTGCTACCTGCTCTTGCTATCGACATATGGTCCTTCGAGCCGGATGCACGTCGAAACTCCGTGCATTAATCATCTGAACGCCGTCATCCTCACCTGGCAAGAATCACGTGTCTGGAACCGAGCAATTTCTATCATCTGCACGAGTCCTCAAGGCGATCCTGCTGTTATTCTAATTTACAAGGCATAGAATTGCCTTAAAAAGGTAATTACCATTCCAACCCCTTTACTTTTCCACGTTTTGTGCTACCTGGTCGCTTTTTGCAGCCCACGATGTCCAACGATCGTCGTCTTAAAAACCTAAGGACCCGGCACAGGAGTTTGCTGGCATCCTTCTCTAACATCCGGGCATTCGTTGAAACCTACGATGAAGAACAACACGAATGTCAAGTTGCTGGTCGTCTAGAGCACCTGGTGTCGTTGTGGAATGATTTCAACGGAGTGCAAGCGGAGTTAGAAACTCTGGATGAAGCTGAGATCGACAACCATCTGAAGCAACGCATCGAGTTTGAATCTTCATTTTTCGAAGTCAAGGGATTTCTGTTATCGAAAAATAAACATTCTCCGTCGACGCCAGCATCGTCATCCTCTCATTCTGCGCCTCATAGCCCTGCTTGGTCGTCACATGTAAGACTACCCGACGTGAAACTTCCGGTCTTCAGCGGTAGCATCGACAGTTGGCTCAATTTTCATGACTTGTCCGTCTCGCTGGTCCACTCTTCTCACGAACTGTCTAATATACAAAAATTCTATTACCTCCGCTCTTCGCTAAGTGGAGAAGCCTTGAAGCTGATCCAAACAATCAACATCAGCGCAAACAACTACATCGTCGCTTGGACCCTTTTGGTTGAGCACTATCAGAAGCCTGCACGGTTGAAGCAATCGTATGTGGATTCCTTGTTCGAGTTTTCTACTTTGAAGCGTGAATCATCTACGGAACTGCGTTTTCTTGTCGAAAGGTTTGAAGCAAATGTGAAAGTCCTTAAGCAACTGGGGGAGAAAACGCAATTTTGGGACATCCTTTTGATAAGAATGCTTAGCATCAGACTCGACCCGACTACGAGACGTGACTGGGAAGAACACTCATCGACTCTATCGACAGTTACTTTCCACGACCTCACTGAATTCATCCAGCGACGTGCCAGTGTCCTTGAAGCCCTTTCGAAAAACGTAGAACCAGTATCGAACAATGTCATCAAGAAATCTCCTACGCGCTTGATCGCCAGCCATGGAGCAAATCAATCCAATTTCCGAAAGTGTGTAGTTTGTTCCGACCATCATCCGCTATATTTATGCTCGACCTTTTCAAAACTTAGTCTCGAAGAGAAAGAGAGGGAAGTTCGCCAACACCAGCTGTGTCGAAACTGCCTTAGAAAGGGCCACCAGGTTAAGGATTGTTCTTCTACAAGTGCCTGCAGATACTGCCGAAACCGTCACCACTCGCAACTTTGTTCTACTGGTATCTCCAAGACTTTCGACACAACGAAGCAACGACAACCAACTACTTCTTCGAACCCACAGCCGTCAGTGTCACTCCCTGCTGCTTCTATCGAGGCTCCATGTTTCACAACCTCCAAAAACAACCGCAAAACTATCCTCCTGGCAACTGCATTACTCAGCCTCGTCGATGACAACGGAACAGAGCACGTAGCCCGAGCACTTCTCGACTCCGGAAGTGAATCTTGTTTCATCACGCAATCTTTCTCTCAGCTCATCAAGGTCCATCGCTAAAAGCTGAACTGTCCCATCGTCGGAATTGGCCAGTCCACAACGCAAGCTCGCTTCAAAATTCGTTCTTCTATTCGCTCACGTGTGTGCCAGTACTCCACCACATTAGACTTTCTTGTGTTGCCGAAGGTTACTATAGATCTCCCATCAACCGAAATAAATGCATCATCGTTGAAGATTCCACCTGGAATAGAGCTTGCCGATCCGTCCTTCCACAAAACCAGTCGAATCGATATGATTTTAGGAGCAGAAATCTTTTTTGAGCTGTTCGAAACCTCCGGAAGAATCAATCTTGGTGATGGCCAACCAACGCTCATCAATTCTGTCTTCGGTTGGGTGGTCTCGGGTGAGTGCGAACAACTTCCACCAACCCGACCTATTGTGGCAAATCTTGCAACGATCAGTGACCTCAACAATCTCATGGAGCGTTTTTGGTCAATTGAAGACGACAGCTCCTCGCCAAGCTACTCCGTCGAAGAAGCAGCTTGCGAAACTCACTTCCAGCAGAACGTCAGGCGCACTCCAGAAGGCCGATACTGCGTCCGTTTACCCGTCAAGAATAACGTCCTCGATAATCTCAGCGACAATCGCCGAACCGCTCTGCGACGCTTCCACATGCTCGAGAACAAGCTCAACCGCGACGAGGGTCTTAAGCAACAATACGACAGCTTCATGGAGGAGTACGAATCACTGGGCCACATGCAGAAGGTATTCGACTACGAGCAACCACCCACACCTTGCTATCATTTACCCCATCACGCTGTCATCCGTGAAGACAGCACCACGACGAAAGTACGCGTTGTCTTTGACGCATCATGCAAAACTCCCAGTGGCCCTTCCCTAAACAACGCTCTAATGGTCGGACCCATCGTACAGGAAGATCTACGCTCTATTATCATGCGCTCCAGAATCCGGCCGATCATGCTGCTAGCTGACATCAAGCAGATGTACAGACAAATTCTCGTCGACGAAGGTGACACCCCCTTGCAGCGAATAGTATGGCGAACCTCACCCGAGGCACCAATGCAGACCTACGAACTGAAGACGGTGACGTATGGGACAGCGAGCGCTCCCTACTTGGCTACGAGAGTACTGCAACAGCTGGCAGAGGATGAAAATGAGAGGTTCCCCGAGCAGCAAAAGTTCTCAGAAGGGACTTTTACGTCGACGATCTTTTCTCTGGGGCCGATTCTATCCAAGACGCCATCAATCTCCAAAAACAGCTTGACAAGTTACTTCGCAAGGGATGCTTCGAGCTTCGCAAATGGGCTTCCAACGTAGCAGCTGTTCTTAAGGATGTCCCTCCAGAAAACCGGGCGGTCCAATCTTCTGTAGATCTCGACCGAGATCAGTGCCTGAAAACGCTTGGCTTACACTGGGAGCCAGCACCGGATCACCTACGCTACCGAATCAACCTCCCCGAGTCTCCACCGGAACAACCGTTGACCAAACGCATCGCACTTTCACATATTGCTCGCCTTTTCGATCCCCTCGGACTGCTGGGTCCAGTAGTCACTTCCGCCAAGCTTTTTATGCAAGCCCTGTGGGGCTTGAAAAACGACGACGGTAGATGCTGGGACTGGGACCAAGAACTTCCGTCTGCGGCCACATCATTTTGGAAATCGTACCACTCCCAACTTATCCTACTTAACGAACTTCGAATAGAACGTTGCATTTTGCACTCAAATCCAACCTCATGCAACTTCATATCTTCTCCGACGCTTCTGAGCGTGCATACGGCGCATGCGCTTACGTTCGTTCAACCGATTCTTCAGACCTCGTAAAAGTTGCACTTCTAACTGCTCGATCAAAAGTCGCACCCCTGCATCGTCACAGTATCCCACGTCTCGAGCTCTGTGGTGCACTTATTGCCGCCGAACTTTACAAGAAAGTCATGCTATCGCTTCAGCTTCAACCAGAAACATTCTTTTGGGTCGATTCAACGACGGTCCTCCACTGGCTCAAATCTGCTCCATCATCCTGGGTGACCTTCGTAGCGAACCGGGTGTCGAAGATACAACTCGCCACCGAGAATTGCTCCTGGAACCACGTTCCAGGATATGAAAACCCAGCAGACCTTCTATCACGCGGCACGACAGCTGAAACTCTCCTCCAGTCCGACCTGTGGTGGCATGGGCCTGATTGGCTAAAATGCGGCGCAGATAAATGGCCAACTCAACAACACATTAGCCAATACAATTCTGAAGTCCTTCAAGAAGCACGAAAAACACCAATTTCTGTCATCACTGCAACTTCTACGGAGTCCTTCATCAACGATCTCACTGAGCGGTTTTCCTCATTTCGCCGAATGGTCAACACCATTGCTTACTGTAGGCGATTAAAACTCAAGAAAACCGATCGTCCTAGCAGCACAATATTGTCTTGTGAGGAAATCGAAGCATCCGAAAATGCACTCATTTCACTTGTCCAACAGCAGGAGTTCAGCAGCGAATGGTCACAGCTACAACAAGGCAAACCTGTCCCAACAAAGTCCCGACTCAGATGGTTCCATCCGTTTCTGTCTGAATCTCGAGTCATTCGGATTGGGGGCAGGCTCAGTCATGCAACGTTACCCTACAACACCAGACATCAAATCCTGCTACCAGGCACACACCGTTTTTCCAAGCTCCTAGTTCAACATCACCATGCGAAACATCTACACGCTGCACCGCAGCTTCTCATCAGCTTACTTCGAACCCAGTATTGGATAATAGGGGCCAGGGACTTAGCGAAGCGAGTCGTGCATGCCTGCGTGATTTGCTTCAGAGCCCGTCCAAAACAACTAGAGCAGTTCATGGGTGACTACCAGCCAATCGCGTGAACATGGCCCGGCCGTTCGCGATCACCGGTATCGATTATTGGGGACCCATCCAGATCCAACCATCTCATCGTCGTGCTGCTCCTAGGAAAGTCTATGTGGCAGTCTTCGTATGCTTCTGTACGAAAGCTGTCCACATTGAACTTGTCTCTGACCTCACCGCTGCCAAGTTCATACAAGCTTTACAGCGCTTCGTCTCTCGTCGTGGGTTGTGCTCTGAAATCTACAGCGACAACGGTCGCAATTTCGTCGGAGCTGCTAACGAATTACGGCAAATAGTTCGCAGAAAGGAGCACCAAAAAGCGCTGGCGGAGGAATGCACCAACAACGGTATTAGGTGGCACTTTAACCCACCTAAGGCTTCGCACTTTGGTGGTCTATGGGAGGCCGCAATTGCTTCAGCTCAAAAACACTTTCTTCGTGTCATTGGAAATCACACTCTGCCGTATGACGAAATGGAAACTCTCCTAGCGCAAATTGAGAGTTGCTTAAATTCCCGACCGATATCATCATTAAGCGATGATCCATCCGACTTCGATCCTCTGACACCGGGGCACTTTTTAGTTGGTGGTGCCTTGAAAGCAGTCCCTCAATTAGACCTGTCCTCCATTCCCTACAATCGGCTCAACAATTGGCATCGCACGCAGAAGCTCCTACAGGACATTTGGAAGCGCTGGCAACTTGAGTACGTGTCCACTCTCCAGCAACGTTCGAAATGGTACAAGCCGCCCGTCATCATCCAAAAAGGTTGCCTGGCACTTCTCAAGGATGAAAACTCACCACCGATGAGCTGGAAGCTGGCTCGAATCACCGATCTGCATCCCGGACCAGACGGAATTACGAGAGTCGTAACACTTCGCACATCCAACAGCATCTTTACTCGACCGGTGGCAAAAATCTGCTTGCTTCCTATTGAAATCCCATCCGCTGGAACAACTTCTCCGCCAAGCAACAACGCAACTCCTGATTCGCCGATGAAATGCAGCAACTAAGCACGAGCCAACACAACCTACCTGAAATAATGAACATACAAGGCATTTTCTAATATGGAAAAGGTGAGAACCAGTCCAAATTAGCTTAATTTCATCCTCGCAGGTCTACGCTATGTTTGTTTTTATCTTGTTTCAAGCAACATCATCGAGTTATTGACGTTCGACATCAAAACAACCCAATTTCATCGACAAATCCGAGGGATAGACCACTAGCTGAAAAGGTTTCATCGACAATCTGTCAGAAATGAACATTTCTGAAGGGGCCAGCATGTTCGTTACATCGAAAAAGTTTACCATAGCGCGCCATCTGGTTGTGGATATCACCTCTTCGAGCATTAATTGTACCCCTCGTCCGTCAACGCTCGATCAACGAATCAAGGAGAAACGCAAAAATATTGTAAAACGGGCTGCACTTCCGCCAAAGAGATTATAAAAGGAAGAAGGTGACAGCCCGAATTTCCTCTTTGCTCTCATTGGCCAGCGAGACATCAACAATCATCAGTTGTTTACTTTTGGATCAAGTGTATCATTATAAGTTAAATTGTGTAAGAAAAGTTAGTAATTTAAAGAACATTGAAGTTTTGGATTAATAAATAAGTAGTACTGAAGAGAATAAAGTGAAAATTAATTAAAAATTGGACTTACCTGTGAGTGTGCTACCTAGAAAGAAAGTTTAAAAAGAAATTACTTACCTGGACTCTGGAACGTGTACCTGTGGAAGAAACTATACTTACCTGGGAATCTGGAACGTGATTGAATCTAAAGTGAGTGCATTAATCTACTGCTACCTGCTCTTGCTATCGACAGTCTTTTTTGTCTTTTTTGTCTTTTTTGTCTTTTTTGTCTATTTTGTCTATTTTGTCTATTTTGTCTTTTTTGTCTTTTTAGTCTTTTTTGTCTTTTTAGTCTTTTTAGTCTTTTTAGTCTTTTTAGTCTTTTTAGTCTTTTTAGTCTTTTTAGTCTTTTTTGTCTTTTTTGTCTTTTTTGTCTTTTTTGTCTTTTTTGTCTTTTTTGTCTTTTTTGTCTTTTTTGTCTTTTTTGTCTTTTTTGTCTTTTTTGTCTTTTTGTCTTTTTTGTCTTTTTTGTCTTTTTTGTCTTTTTTGTCTTTTTTGTCTTTTTTGTCTTTTTTGTCTTTTTTGTCTTTTTTGTCTTTTTTGTCTTTTTTGTCTTTTTTGTCTTTTTTGTCTTTTTTGTCTTTTTTGTCTTTTTTGTCTTTTTTGTCTTTTTTGTCTTTTTTGTCTTTTTTGTCTTTTTTGTCTTTTTTGTCTTTTTTGTCTTTTTTGTCTTTTTTGTCTTTTTTGTCTTTTTTGTCTTTTTTGTCTTTTTTGTCTTTTTTGTCTTTTTTGTCTTTTTTTATTTTTTGTGTCTTATTTTTCTTATTCATTTATTTTTATTTTTTGTGGCTTATTTTTCTTATTCACCTTTTTTGTTTGTTTTTTGTCTTTTTGTCTTATTTGTCTTTTTGTCTTATTCGTCGAGCCTAAAACTATTAGGTATAAGAAAAAAAAAACATTTCTGATCATGTTAAAATCGAATCCTGCCAAAATCGAAGAGTTCTGTACTAAACCTACATGAAAACTACGAAGATGGCTTGAATAAAACATGATTTAAGCAGAAATAGAATTTTGAATTCAACATATAAATTTTTAGGTTTTAACCTTTTACATACCTAAAAAAATCTCCAAAACTTGATTTTAGCTCGAGATTAGAACTCTTCTTTATTTCGTTTGTTAAACAAACAAGAATTTACATATCGCAAAACCGCATGCAAATCCTAACGAAATGAGTCATTCTATAAAAACAACGCCTCACGTCATTTTTAAAGGACTGACTGACTTGTTATCACTTTTATATGTATGATAATCCCATGACTCCCAACACAAAACCACCACCAAATGAACGGACTGACTGCCTTGTTGATTCCTCCTTCAACTCAAACGTTTTGTGTTTATACAAGAGCAAGGAAGGAAGAAAAAAAAACGATGACCGAACAACAACGATGACTCATCGTCACTTCGAAAATGTTGAATGCTTCAAAAAAATTGAGAAGACGCGTTCGGTATTATTTTTTTTTTTTTGGTTTCGCGATAATCCGAATATTTTCAAGATTGGGTTTTTTTTTAAGTTCGGAAAATACCAAAAATATTTCCAAATAATGTGGTCTGTGATTCAAAATATTTTCACAAACAAATGATTCATGATTTTTTATTAGAGGAAGGTAGGTAATTTACTTGCATAATAAAGAAGTCTTACAAGCAACAACGTCAAGGAGTTTTATCTCACGGGTCGCACAAGTAAAAGACCGAGACAGTCTTGACTTAAGTTACGCCAAGCTTGAAGTATTTGCATGCTCGATATTAGCAAAAAAAAAAAAATGACCGTTGATGGCGTGCGCGTGGGGCAGAAAACGGTTGGCTAATTTAAAATTGTTAAGCGCTCAGCAAATTGTACAAATACACACTTACATGACTCTGACTGTGCCTAATACAAATGACTTTGCTAGTCTGTGGACTCAGCGATACGATCGTGTTCTAAACGAACAATATGTTTTCAAAGTCTAGAAGTCGAACGGGTACGGATCTTTAACGGAACAGGAAAAGATCCTACAGACGATCCGCACGGAAGATCAGAGTGAGGTTTATTAGCGGCTTAGCTGATGTGATGTTTTTTTTTTTTCATTGCAGAATGACGTGATCTTTATGGAACGCAGCAGTAGTTAGTAGATTACAGAAAAAGTTTTTGTTGTATGAACAAAAATAAATAACTGTGCTGCTCCTGTTTACGAGACTGAAAAAAGTAAACAGTTAATTATTTTCTAGCATCAGCCCCAACTATCTCCTATATTTATCAACAAATTGTCTCCGAAAAGCCGCCTGTTTGGAAACAACGACAGCTGGCGCCCACTTGTGTGTTCCATGACCGTGTCCTTCGAAACGTTCGTATGCAAAGTTCATAGCCATGCAGCAAATGTTCCCTCATCGCATCGGTTTCCTCATCTAGCACTCAGAACGCTTGAACGCAGAAAAACAAGATTGTTATTGTTTTGGGTCAGCCTAAACATCGAGGGGCAAATTGTTCCCTCAAATCCCTGACCTAAGAATGGAAACGGGCGAAATGACAAACGTTTATCGGAATTTTTTTTTCTTGAATAGTTGTAGCTGTTGCTTCCACAAAGATGATAATGCAAACTAGCACCTTTCAACGGTGTATGTCCTTTCGTCGATGCTACTTAGGTCAGGTATGTGCGCTGGAGACATCACACGCAGCGCAGCAACTGAACAGAAATTAACAAAAACAAGAACTCCACCGACAGGCGGTTCCTAATAAAGGCACGTGTTTGCAGTATAGGCTAGGCGACACATGTACATTAGGGTGGCAGCCAAATGGGTCATGTCGAATTTTGCAACTGACCTGTTCAATATTTCAACTCAATTGGATTTGAATTCGGGGTGCCTCAACGAGCTTTAAGTTTCGGTTTTTTGACCCTCGAAAATCACCAAAGGGGGGACTAAAGGAAATTTGGAAAATCGAAATTTTAATTTTTATGCCAACCGACTTAAAAATGCATGAAACGTCGAAATCAGGGAATAACTCGAAGAAAAAAAATTTATCCAAAAATTTACTTTCTGGGATTTCTAGTTTTCGAAAAAAGAAAGTCCCGGAAAGTCGATTTTTGGTAAAACATCTTTTTTTTCGAGATAGCACCAGATCTCGACATTTCATGCATTTCTAAGTCATTTACCTACCTACCTAAGGGTCCGGCGCCGATTGACCGACGCATAGGGCTGAGATAAAAGATCTCCACTGCTGGCGATCCGGAGCCAGCGTCTTCACTTGCTGCCAGCCAAGGTTCTCGTCAACTGTGCGGATTTCAGCGGCTAGACTTCGCCGCCACGAGCTTTTGGGCCTGCCTCTTCTTCGATGCCCATCTGGATTCCAGTCAAGCGCCTCTCTGCAAATCTCGTTTTCATCTCTTCGCAGCGTGTGCCCAATCCTAAGTCATTTGACATGAAAATCAAAATTTCGATTTTTCGGATTTTCTTTGGTCCTCCCTTACCGAATTTTTTTAAATTTTAAAGTCGATATTTGACCATTTTATTTCAAGATAACACCAGATTTTTCCGATTTTCTTTGATCCCTTCTTTGGTGATTTTTTATGGTCACAAACCCAAACTTCGAGGCAGGTTTGAATGAAATGAAATTTTGCACAGGTCAGATTTTTGGGCCAATCTACAAAAGATCGGTTTAAAATCGATCAAGAAATTTCTCCCGTACATCCATTGTCACCCTAATGTACATATACTTTAGGTACAGAGATAGGAATCTAACTATCTTGTTCATCAATGCTGGCCATCTCACTCACGTCACCTGACCTAATCGACGAATGGATTGGGAACAAGTTTTATTTTGGAGCTTCCGTTTAGGTTTTGATTTGGGGTCATTTTTGAATTTCGAACAGTTACGTTCTTCAACAAAGCGAAAAATTTCAGCGAAAAATTTCTTTTTAAAAATTTATAAACTAACATAAAACCCGTTAGCAGGCTTGGTTTCACAGAGGAAAGAAAAATGATGTTGATTCTGCAGAACAAAATATTCAATTTCCCATACCAACCTAAAAGTTAAAATTTACTCATGCAAACGTTACTTAAAAATTCTGCAAAAATAATAAATGAGTTTTGTACGAAACAGAGAGTTTCAGCTCTCATGGTTTGAGAAATTCAAAAATGACCCCAAATTAACTCAGTCTTAGATTTTTAACAATAGAGAATGTGAGTGTTGCCATTGTTCGTGAAGTAGCAGTTATTTAGTCATGGTGATGATTCCTCGGCCTTCGAGGGTCCGGTTTTTTTTTTTTTTTTTTGTCTCTCTTTTGGCTCAGACCTATCGATCCAGAAATGCCAAGTCTTGTGGATTTTGACTGAGTTCGCGTATATTTTTTTTTATAATTTAAAACGACCGTTTACTCTCATTGTGTGGGGTTAGAGGTATGTTTTACCAGTTTATATGAGGTGAAAAGATATTTATTTTAAATTGACTTGGTAATGTATATAATGTATCTTTAAATATTCTTTCCTGTACTCCTTAAGTAATCAGACAAGGTTTCATACTCGGTAATGTTGTTACTATTTAGTATTTCGATCAGATCTTTATTACTGTTTAGGATATTGTAGTTAGCTCTTAGTTGGTTGTAAATTGTACAATTGTATAAGATGTGTTCAATATTTTCCACCGTTTTACAGGTCTCACATAAGTCCGTACTAACTAGTTTCCACTTAGCTAATCTTTCTTTTGTTGCTGTGTGTCCTGATTTTATTCTGTTAGTAATATTGTGTCTAAAGTTTTTAATTCAAATTGGTCAAACCATGGTTTTAGTGTTACTGTTTTTGTGTGTTTAAAGAAAAATGTGCCCTCCCAAGTAACCATAAGCATTAAGCCATAACCCTTAATTAGCATTAAATCAACGTTTCTAATGCAACTTAGCATTATATCAACATTCATAATGCTTTTTAGTTTCAAATATGCATTATTAATGCATAGAAGCAATAACAAAAATTAACACTAATGATAGCACTATATGCACATATAGAGCTACTATATAAAGTTAACAAGCATTAAGACTGTAGCACTAGAACTTCCTGTTAATGCTTATATAAAGCTTTTATAAAGCGTAGAAACGTCAAACCCGCGAATGTAAACAAGAATGATGTTTTTCATTTGCTGCGTGTGAGTAAGAAAGACAACAAACGAAAACAATCAGAGCGGGCAGTTGCAGTTGTCTTCTCCCAAAATTTTCCAATACATTTCCAAGCCATCTCATGCATACATTGTCTATGAAGTTGTGTGACCCGAACAGTACTTGAAGTACGGGTTTTTTCACCTAC
This sequence comes from Uranotaenia lowii, assembly GCF_029784155.1. Taxonomy (NCBI): domain Eukaryota; kingdom Metazoa; phylum Arthropoda; class Insecta; order Diptera; family Culicidae; genus Uranotaenia; species Uranotaenia lowii. The sequence goes on from NC_073692.1 coordinate 433,796,052, forward strand.
GTTATCAGCATCAAGAGTGGTCGAAATGGTAAAGGCGCAAGGAAAGATAAAGGCTGCTGAGGGATCCTCGGTTCGAGACTCATCAAAGTTAATTCATAATTCAATTATAATTACTTCTCATTTCATAGAACACTTAGCAAGCATAATCCTTCATTCAGCAGGTTGATTGATGTTGTAGATAATGATTTTATTTTTTTAAATTTTTGTTCATTTTCCTATTTTGAATTTCCGTTTCACATCAATCATGATCAAACAATTAAAAGATGTTCTAAGTATGCATTATTAATGCTTTTATACGGCTGGCGAAAAATGACGTTTTGATGGTGCTCTAATTCAGCATTTGTAATGCTTATTAAATGCTATGTTGTGATAGCATTTATTCAGCCCGCTATTTCGCCTTTTTAGCATTAAATCTGCATTATATACGCATATAGTGCAAAACAAGCATTAATTCAGAGTTATATATGGGAATATAGTGTTGATTAAGGGCTATGTTTTAGTGCTTATGGTTACTTGGGCTTTTCCTGTGATATGTTATTATAAATTGTTTGCCATTCGTTTAAGATATTTTGTTTGAGATTTATTAAGAGATCGTCTTTAGTTAAGTGAAAATGTTCTATTGTATTACGCGTAGTTCCCATTTTAGCTGCATGATCTGCTCTTTCGTTACCGATGTGGCCAGAGTGGCCTGGTATCCACTGAATTGTTAAGCTTCTGATATTGCTGTTTTTGGTAATGTATTTTATGTTTGTCGCTATGTGATTGTTTGTTTCGGTTCTTTTAAGCAAAGTGCATGCACTTTGCGAATCTGTTAAGATTACAGCATCTTGGATGCCTTTTTTATTTATATATTCGATGGCCTGTTGTATAGCTATCAGCTCGGTGTTCATAATCGTAAATTCCGGCTTTAATCTTCCACTATAGGAGATTTTCTCTTGTGGATCATAATATCCGTATCCTACTTTTTCATTGATAAGTGATCCATCTGTGTAAATTTTATATAAGTTTTTGTATCGATTGTTAGCTAGTTCATTTATGATTGTTTTTTGTTGTTCTTTCGATGTTTCTTTTTTATTTACATTTGATAACTTGTCGTTAATTTTAATTTTGCTACAACAAAGTTCTTCCATCTGGTGACCCAGTTGTGTGAAGAGATAGTTATGTTCAGATGCTGTTTTTTCTAAGTATGACATATGTTTGGTTTTGAAGTTAGTTGACATGATTTCTGATAGATTTTCTATTATTGGACTATTCTGGTAATACAATGTTTTTGTTAATTCCTTTAACGTCAGCCATTCTGCTCTCAAGATTAACGGTATTTCACCCGATTGTGCGAGCACCACTTGATTGGGTGTTGATTTTAAATGTCTCATCGACAGTCTTAAGGCCAGTAAAAAAGGTGGTTCAATTTTTTGGAAAGTCGTTCTGAGGGTCCGGTTTCTAACGGTAAGAATTGCAACTGTTTGAACTCGAAGAATAGTGCACTACTCTGCTAGAAGCAACTCAAAGGGCGATTACCCTATTTGCGTTTGCGATCCCAACTTACAGTCGTTCGTGTTCATCGGAATATGCCAAAGCCAGTAAGTCATCCCCATATGATGTACTCTCGCGCCCTCCTCTCGATTACCAGTCACGGTCAAGCGCAGTGAAGGCCATTCCGGGGTACATCACTTTCTGCCGGTGATACGGTCTGTAGCAAGCCTGTCGCCGATTCCCAGGCCTCAATTGAAGGCAAGGGAAGTTAAAAAAATATAAATAAAAACAAACGCTCTCATGACATCACCATCACCCGGCTACAGCCTCCCAGGCAGGAATGATGCTACTGCTGCGGCCGGCGATGTGATTCTCCTTGACGTTTTAACGATTGCGGACGAGGGAATAATATTAAATAGAATCCTTACAAAACTAAAGAATGAACTTTCGGAAGACGCTTTAACTATTGGAAACAATCTAACTTCCGAATACCAATATTCGACAAAACTTTAAATTTTTTACTTTTCTGAAAAGAAATTTGAAGCGTATTTTTTTCTGAAACGTTCATAATTTCTGTCATTATGAATTCATATAATGCATGCATATTACTTGTGAGCGCTTATAGCCGATACGTGCATCCTGTTTGCATTATGCAGTCTGCGATGTGTCTGGGACTGTTTGAGTTGAAGGACAAATTTCCGATTGAGCATAGTTCTAGAAAGGGGATTTTGAGCTATCTTGAATTGTGAATGATAATTTGTCCTGCGATTCTCGACAACGTAATACATTCGTCTTTTGAAAATACAGTGCTGGTGTTAGATATCTGGCGGCAACACCAGATTTCGACGTTTTAACACAAACATTAAAATTTCGATTTTTCCAATATCCCTTGGTCCCCCCTAAGGTGATTCATGGCGGTCAAAAACCGAAACTTTAATCTGCAAATTGTATATGGTCGG
>NC_073692.1:434398983-434560983 GCF_029784155.1 Uranotaenia lowii
GATTGAATTGAAGGATGTTTTTGTTGTTGCTTTTGCTACATTCACACGCACAGTGCTCGGTTCGCGGGCTGCCTGGTGTTGGCCGGTATTTATTTCCATCCTTCTTCGGCTTGTGATGCGATGGGGAGGGACGCGAAAACGTTTTTATTTTGTTTCATTCAGACATACGCAATTCGGTTGCCCTGGGAGTTTAATGCCGGTGGGCGCAAATCGAATCAGTGCCGGTCGCGTTATCTTCTTGTACCAATGATGCTATGAAATTGACTACACGCCATTGGCACAGAGGCTGAATTTTGGGTGTATAAATGGGAATTTGATGTATTTTGCTCGGTAAAAGATTCAGTGGCCTATTTTTCATTCAAAATGATCTTTGGTTTACTCAGTTCAAAAATGTAGCAAATTCACACAAATCATATCATCAAAATTGTTGCCAGATCATATGTGCATATGATTTAATAACCGATGATGAATGATTTTTGCGTCATGGGGGACTTTTCTTTGGGAAGTTGGAAAATGGAGTTTTCGTGGGACCAAAGACAAGAAAACGGGTCTCTTAGCCATTTGGTTCTTGCTTTTGAAAGTCGTTTTTAAGTAAGCTGCGGATCTATAAGATTTTTTAAGGAGGTTATTATACTGTCTTCGACCGCTTTTTACCCGTATAATCGTCCCTAGTAATACGCGACGTGTTTTGTTTAGTTTTCTGGGGTGGGCTTCCAAACCCCTGGGAAGAAAGTCCGGGTTTTAAGCAACTTCAGTACATTAACTTTTTAAGCTGTTGGCGCTTAAGTGCTGTTAAGTTGAACTACGCAATTTATCCAAGAAATATTTACTTTTTGTTAGCACAAAGTGGGATTCGGTCCTGATTGAAATCAGTGGCTGTTGGTTTCTGAGAGTTATTCTTTCTTAGTCTTCTTTCAGTTTAGAACTCCGAAGGAAATCGAGACGGTACACCTTGTTTGGCCAATATAGACTGCCGGACAGGTCTTGCAAGGTATCTCGTAGATCCCAGATCTTTCCTCCGGAGGCACCTTATCTTTTAGTGAAACCAAGCAATCTTTTAAGGTGTTGGAACTTTTATATGCCACTTTCAAACCATGGTTGGAAAGGATCTTCCGAATACCATTTGTCATTCAGTGGTGGGTGGAACGGCAAAATGACCCTTTGGGATTCTTCCTTTTTTAGTTTGATTCATATCTTGTCTTGATTTTCCCAGTATCGAAGATACAATGCTTTAAAAATTAAATTTTTATAACATTTATTTAAAATTTAGTTGAAATTAAAATTAACAATTTTTGAGATCACAAGAGGTCGTTTTAAAGTTGTTGATATCTCAGTATATTTACAAGTGAGTTAAAAAGTAAATAAAAGCGTAGTTTATCAACTCTTTCAAGGCAATAAGAACGACGAAGGCGAAAATTATACCTTTTGACTCAAAAAGTGTCCGAAAACATCTTTTTTCGCTCATCGTCTAGCACTTATAGGTCGAATTTCAAATCTTCAAGGTAATCAAGCCTAATTTATTAATTAAAACTACTGGCTAAGTTAAGGTTGCCAGAATTTTTTCCACTCCTATCCGGGCCTAGCAATTCCGGGCATTTTTTGAAAAAAAAACTTGACAAAATCCGGACATGGGTTTCAATTTTTCAGATCCAAAAACCGGGCAAAATTTAGGTGTTATTATATATGAAAGCAAAGAAAAATTGCAAAAAAAAAATGAAATTAATATTTTATTATTGTAGTTGCAGACTTCCAACAACCTTTTGGAACATTCAAATATTTAAAGGTTTATAGAAGTAAATCAGCTAAATTATTTGAAACAACGGTTGAAAATTTCCATACCGTTAATCGATTTTGCTGAAACTTACACAAAAACATTGATTTTTTTTTTATTTCTTTGTGAAAATTTTAAAAAAATCCGGGCAATATCTGGACTTTTTTCACGATATCCGGGCAACCGGGCCAGACCGGACTTTTTCAAAATTTTGCATCAAATATCCGGGCAAACCAGGATAAAACCGGGCAATCTGTCAAGCTTAGGCTAAGTCAAATGATTTTTCAATTTTTTTTTTGCTGTAGAAAGGTGGGCCCAAGTAATTAAAAGCGCAAGAGATTTGAAAAAAAAATCCAGTTTTCTTTCATCGTAAAAATTATAAGCTTTTTTGAACAAGCTCTTGATATTTTATTAAAGATTCAAGGAGATATTTCCAGGATATTTGATAGCCAGTAAAATTTATTCAAATAAGCATATTTTTTAAGCTTATTGCGGATAATTGATTGTTTTAAAAAAAAATCGTTGTATGTTATTGATTGAAGTAGATACTCAAGAAAACTCAAGCATTGAGTCTGAACATAAATCAAATTATGCGTATTATAAAAACTCTTAACAGATTTTTAAGTAGAAAAAAGTTGTTTTGAAAGGACTTTATGTAGCATTCATATCAAAATAAGTTTCTGAAAAATGGACATTTAATTAATCTTTTAGAAAACACCTTTATTTGCTAGAAAAATTTTCACCAAAAAAAACTAACCAGAGTTTCAATTCTTCTAGAATGCTACTTAGAACTTTTGAATATAATGGAAACAAGTTATTTTGTGTAGCGTTTTTTTTATCATTTAAAATAACAAATTTTATGTTATTTTGGATAAAACTTAAACCATGATCAAGTTTTTTTAAATTATTTTTTTTTTCTGGCAACTCTATTAAACCACGACCAACAACAGTGCAGTTCTCCAAGCTGTTATTTTTAATTCGAAGCCAATTTTGGTGTCAGCCAAGAAACACATGCTTAATCGAAGCAGTCGGAATGATCGTTCGAGCGGCCTCGAGCTTAATTTGACACTGACAGATTCGATTTTACCGAAAACTACACATCTACATAAATAAATCTGTCAATGATCGTTGCGTATCATGGAGATATGAAAATCAATCACATCGATTATTTCCTGATGAGCTTAGATTTGCAGACTGTTAAAAATTCGATGCCGGCTTCTGCTTCTGAACTTTTCGGGTGGGATGCAAATATCCACAGCGTGAAGCTTAGAAATATTGCCCTATTAGGCGATAACAGGGGACATAAAAAGTGGTAATATATTTCCCCACCCGGTAGGTCGATTGTCATAATTTTTAGAAACAAAGCTCGTAAAAAGTTTCTCTCTTGCTGTTTTTGAAGCAGCATTTGGTTTTTTTTTTCTATTTTTGGTTTATCTACAGATAAAACCTACGGCAAGCTGGATTGTCAGATTTTATTATTCGCCGCTGCTGCCGGAGATCAACCGATGGCACCGTGGGGGCAAAAAAGAATCAGCCTCTCGCAGCTAACCCGCATGCATGTAGGGGTGCCTCGCGTCGTCGTCCGTATCAGCCCAATCGATCTTTGCTACTTTGGCTTTTGGCATCCAATCCATCAATAATGGGACAACTTTGAGGTAATGTCTCACGAAAACAAGCCAATTTAGGACCCGTTTGACCCCAGCTGGGACGGTAAATCTCAGCAACCCTTGCATCATCGCTGTTTGGGCGCTGCTAAATGGTAGCGTTGTGAGATGCCTAAATTCTGCACAGCTCAGAAAGCCAACCTCGTAGATAGCTGCAAGCAGCTGACTGCTTTTGTTCATCGAAAGTCACTTAAACGGCTTGAAATAACAACAATCAATAATAATCTACAACTCCATGGACTGTTGAGATATATTGTATTTTATGGAAAACGACCATAGATGGCGGTCTCAGAAATGGGTGTTGAGGACTAAAATCCATTAGCTTTGGGAAACACGACATAGTAAGCATCGGTGGGTGCCAAGTGACATATGTTGATACATCGCGGTTTCGAACGAAGTTGATCTAAGTAGCCCCCATAATGAAGCGATTGTTTTTATTTTATGTGGGTGCTTTATCTAATGCTGCTTGATGGTTTATTTGAATTAACAAATGTTTACTTCGATCAGCTATAATTTGAAGCAACGTTTTGCCGGAACATATTTGAATATTTGAATAAGAAAGTTGTCGAATTCATATATTATTTCTATACTTTGATTTCAAAGCAAAAAAAGTAAATTTGAATCGGCAACTATATGCAAAACTTGCTTTTCCCTTTTTTGAAAATTTAAATCGTTATTCAAATATATTCCTTGCCCAAAATCGCATAGCTTGTGCCAAACTGCAACTTCACAATAAACCAGCAGAGTCATTAAAATTTTATACACATCCTGCTCGATTGGATTTAAAGGATCCGCCTCATACAAGCCACTATAATAAATAGTTTGTAGCATAGGAAAGCCATATGTTTAAGGTTCAACTTCCCCCGTGTCGTAAAGCATTCGCGTCCTCCTAGCAGGAGCGCCCTGGCCACAGTGAGTCAGTGAGTGAGCATAAGCACCAGTAGGTTAGCTCGGTACAATCCAGCGACTTTGGAAGCACTTTCCTGGTGCTGGTGGATCCGGCACCCTTTCCAGATTCTACGAAATTCCAAAGTGAAAGTCATGCTCAACTATATTCCCGCTATTGAATTGATTGCCGCGCGTTAGTTGGGCATCATCATCGAAGTCATGAATAAAACTATATGGAACGGATGCTTTTTGCCCGACCCCTTCGCTTCGGGTTCTTGAACCGCCAAGACCCCCGGTATCGATTCGACTAGGAAGCCAGACTTGGTTTTATACATTTAAACAGAGGAAAAAAAAACTATAACTTTAAGTACCAACCTAGAATGATCGGGAACGGTAAGTGCGCGGTTACCTCGAGTTCGTTTTTTAATTTTTCAAACATATGAAGAAACCGTGGAAAACGACAAGTCACGTTCCAAAACCAGAATCGAAGCTTCCGGGTGTTTCCTTTCTAGTTGTTAGGGGCAGCAAACTAGCTGAGCTCAGCGAGGACCACAGCGGAATTCCACGTCTCCGTTTGAAATGTAACCACCATTAAAGGATGGCAACTTTACAGCAACTTACGTACATTAATGGAACCCGTCTCAGGCGGATATTAATTATAGGTAAATCGGATACGGGTGCTATTTTCCTTCCGTATGGAATATGGGTTTATTCTTGGATTCAAAGATAGGAATGCTTTTTACTGAACCCTAGCCATATGCCGCTATAAAAATTGGTTAATAAAAGAATAAAGTTAGGAAAAAATTATTAAGGGATTCATTCTTTCTAAATGTAAATGAATGTTAACAAAAAACTTTTCAACGGAGGTTTTATTGCAAAGTTTAGTGAACTTTTTCAAATTAAAAGGTGTAACTTAAAAAAAATTATTTTAATGCTTCGAAAATTTAATAAGCATTATTATTTTATTTTTATTTACATAGTATTCCGTCTCACGACATAACTTGACGAACATAATTCCTAAAATTCACTCGGTTCATAGCAACCGTTCTCCAATTTCTCGGGCACCCTACGTTCGCCAGATCACGCTCCACTTGGTCTAACCACCTCGCTCGTTGCGCCCCCGCTCGTCTTGTTCCTACCGGATTCGTAGCGAACACCTGTTTTGCAGGACAGTCGTCCGGCATTCTCGCAACATGTCCCGCCCAGCGTATCCGGCCAGCCTTTACCACCTTCTGGATACTGGGTTCGCCGTAGAGGCGCGCGAGCTCGTGGTTCATCCTTCGCCTCCACACTCCGTTCTCCTGTACGCCGCCAAAGATGGTTCTTAACACTCGTCGCTCGAATACTCCGAGTGTACGCAGGTCCTCCTCGAGCAATATCCATGTCTCGTGCTCGTAGAGAACAATCGGTCTAATGAGCGTCATATACAGGTTACAATTCGTGCGAGGGCTAAGTCTTCTCGACCGCAGTTGCTTGTGGAGTCCATAGTAGGCACGACTTCCGCCGATAATTCGCCTCCGGATCTCACGGCTGGTGTCATTGTCTGCGGTCACCAGGGAGCCGAGATAGACAAAGTCTTCGACTATCTCCAGCTCGTCGCCGTCGATCGTGACCTTGTTATTACTGGACAAGCGGGTTCGGTCGGACTCGGATCCGCAGGCCAGCATGTACTTCGTCTTGGACGTATTAATCATCAACCCAATCCTTCCTGCTTCGCGTTTCAGTTTGCGGTAGATCTCCCCCACCGCCGCAGATGATCTGCCGACTTTATCAATGTCATCGGCAAAGCAGATAAGTTGACTGGATCTGTTGAAAATCGTGCCCCGCATTTCGCCCACCGCTCGTCGAATAACACCTTCTAGCGCCACGTTGAACATCATGCAGGATAGACCATCACCTTGTCGAAGCCCCCTGCGCGATTCGAATGAACTCGACAATTCACCCGAAATCTGCACACAGCACTGCGTGCCATCCATCGCTGAATTTAATAAGCAATTATATTTAAAACTCAAGACCCAAAATCTAAGTACTTTAACCGAAAAATAGTTGGGCAAAATTTACACTCGTTGCCCTACTTCATTAGACTCTATGGAACGATATTTTATACATGTATACATTACATTTCAATATTTATTAGCATGTTTTTTTTTCGAGTACAGCCGTTATGCTTGAAAATCAACCCAGTTTATGGCATATCGACAATTTTTGATAATTCTTCTACCTAAAGCGCTCTAGCTTCAACCATTCCATCTATCAATTTCATCATTTCTGTCTTAATTACTCTCTAATAAGAATTATAATTTGCCAATAATAAAAGAGGCGAATGAATTTTAAATTTAAAGTCTCTATAAAAATAAACAAAACAAAACAAATTTGCCGATATGCTATAAACTTGAATAAGGAGACTTGATCTTTACAAATAGACTTAAAATAAATAGCCGAGATTTTGGATCTTCCGAATTCTATCTTACCAACTGATCGCCACCACCGACCGTATGTTTACTCGATTGCCTTGAAGGCCCAAATGGAATTCTGCCGTGTCTTATACTGGGCATACTTGCCGAACCAATTTTCTACGAGACTTTACAATGCCGCAAAACTAGTAATAAGCGAATACCAACATGGTTTAATGACAAAAATACCTGCTCTCTATACTTCTATCAGCAAGAAACAACAAGTAGATATCATTTTCATAGATTTTTCAGAAGCTTTTGACAAAGTTCCTCGTGATATCGCAAGCAGGAAAACTGAATGCTATAGCTTTTCATTTTAGTTTATAAAATGTCCCTACTCCTACAAGACAAAACGATAAACGTTTTCGAAACTACGAGACATCAGATCCCAGCCATATCTGGTGTTTCCAAGGGAAGTCACATAGGACCAATAATCTTAATCTCTTTTGAAGATCTTGCTTGTTTACTGCAATCCTCCAATGTGATGTACAAGAATGACCGGATGATCGAATCACTTGTGGACTGTGCAGAAGACTGAGTCGATTTGGGGTGATTTTGGAATTTCTCAAACCCTGGGACTTGAAAGTTTCGTTTCGCTTCAAACATCATTCATTATTTTTGCAGATATTTAGGTAACGTTTCCATGAGTAAATTTTTACTTTTATGTTCCTATGGGACCAAATTATAGTTTCGTTTTTTGTTCCACTTTATAAATTTCTCAATGGAAATTTTCCGCTTAACAACTTTTTCGAAGACTGCAACTTTTTATGTTATTGGGCAATAAAGTTATTACCTGTTGAATGGATGTATGTTTTAGGACAATTGAAAAACAAATCATTCAACTGATATCACTGCACAGTGGTCCAGATCGGGAATTTAAAAACACAAAATAAATAACGCAGAAACTATAAGAATAATGCGCCTTAATAATACAGTATAAGTCATTAGAATGTGTCATTTTTCATGATTTTAACACACAAAATTTTTTTAATGGCAAGGATAGAGTGAAATTGTCTTCAACAAAGTTGTAGTCAATATCATTAAAAGTAACTTTGTTGAAGACATCAAATTCATATGACGGTTAGGAAGCACGCTACCATTTTTATTTAGTGTTGGAAAGAAAGAGCATGTCTAAAAACCGGTTTTTCAGGTCTAACTCTTTTGATTGAAATTATAAATAAATGGTGTCTTCTACAAACTTTTATCAATTCAAAATGCGCACGCAAATGTCTATCTTGAAGCATTCGTTAGTTATAAGGATTTTTTTTATCAAAATATGTAACTTTCTAACTGCCATATCTCAGGTTGAGGCAAAAAAATACAAAAACAGCATTGTGTGTTTTGAATGTCAATCTTGAATTTCCCGAAGTATTTTAGATGCGGTATTTTTTAAACTCGAGAAAAAATCCAAAGTTTGTTAATTATCAATACAACATAACACATTTTCCGTGGGAAAGTCGCATTTTCATCGTATATTGATTTACAAAATTTAATAAAATAGCTTTATGCAATGAAATATTTATCTATTTCATTGCATAAAGCTATTTTATTATTTTTTTTCTATTTAGCCCCATTTCTTACAATTTTGGTTAAATTCATACAAATAAGCGCACTCGCTTTATATAAATATTTCACAATGTCTCAAATTTCTATCTTAGAATTCATCTTGCCGGAATGCCATCAAAGTACTTTAATCAACAATTATAACGGCGATAAAAAATCTGAAGCAAATTTCAAAAAAGGTCATTTTCCTTGGAAATACATAATTTGAGCCAACACTTTAAATTTGAACTGAAATGTTTTTCCAAGGAAAATAACCTTTTTTCAGTTTATCATATTTTAATGAATTTGACCAAAATTGTATGAAATGGGGATGAATTGCTTATTTAACTATTATATTGCATTAAGCTATTAATTATACGATAAAATTGCGATTTGTCTACGCATAATGAAACGGCTCTCCTTAATGTGTGTTGTCAGCTTAATGTGTTATGTTGAATTGAAAATTAACAATCTTTGGATTTTTTCTCTCGAGCTTAAAAAATAACGCCTCTGAGATAATTCGAGAAATTAAAGATTGTTTTTTTAACCACACAACACTGCACAGGTGTCTTCAGCAAAGATGCTCTTCAAATAATGCGCTTCAATTATACAGTATCAGATATTAGGACGTGTCATTTTTTCTATGATTTTGACATACAAACATTTTTAATTGAAAAGATAGACAAAAATTGACTTCAAGAAAGTAGCAGCCAATCCTTTTTAAAACAACTTTATTGAAGACATCAAATTCATTTGGAAGGAATTCATAAGGAAGCGCGGTATGATTTCTTCAATGCTATACACTTTTTTTTTATTTTACAAAGAAAACTCTTGGATTTTTAGTTACAGATTTTAAGTCGAGTATTTATTCAAACTTATTTTGGAATTTATGTTTGCAAAATAAATGTTCATTTTTCAAAGCTCAACTGCTTAAAATAATCAAGCAGTATAGAGATCGCTCTATAGAAGCAAATCTTAGATTTTTAGAGCAAAGGCTCATTGAAATTTCACGATGTGCTCCAGATAGACGAAAAAATACGCGAATAAAACATATGAGCGCTATGAAATCGCGCCTATGATTGTTTTAAGCTATGCAAAAAAAATGAACTAAGAGCAGCAAGATATAAGCATGCTTCAAAAATAACCAAAAAAGTTTCTGAGACACATGGCAAATCAGCTGAATTGCAGAATCTTTTTGAATCACATTACAAAAAACTACAAAAATAATTTTATTGATGCAAATTTAAGTAGAAAGTGGATCAGTAAAGTTGTAACTAAATAAGAGGATTTTTATAGGAATAATCTAATGCTGTTTATATCATTCAAGGTGGAAGATAATGTTTGAAGTATCATGCGCATTCGATACTGATATCGATTTTTTTTATCAGAAAGCTTAAAGCTTAAAACCCACTGCTAGGTGATTGAATCGGCTTTTTAGAAACTTTATTAAATTTAAACAGTCTCATTCCAAGATATTCCAACGTATGTTCGAGTATTCACATCGAAAATACTCCTAGCCAACTTTTTGTTCTATGTACTCCTGTTTGCAGAGTGACGTCTTTAGCAAGAGAACTTTTTTTTTTGATACCATCTAGTTGCACTGGTTTTCACCCTCTATACATATAATATTTTTCGTGTTTTAATGATTTTTTCAGCGTTTTTTAATTTTAGAAAATCCAAAGATGTATTCATTAATATTTTAAGTAGTTAGTTTGAGATATATCAGTATAGATTATACCAACGAAATCAAATATATTAAAAATAAATTTGAAGCCAGAAAAAATTAAAACTTTATCACACTTTCGAGTAAAAACATTCAAATTTTTAATTAGATCCAAAATTGATTGATTTGAAATAAGTTTAAATTTATTATTCGAAAAATCACATTCTAACGGACGATCGAGAATTAATGAAGATTCTCTTGATATATTTTTTTTGTTTCGATTATAGTCGTTTTACCATCTTCATGGCATTCGCGACTTTATCAACGTTGCAGTTGGCGGATCGTTATCGAAGAACTTATCCGGTACAACTGTGTTCGATGTTTACTCTTGGGCTCGAACTCGCGGACATCGGCTCAGGAGACAACAGACTTGCCAACTGAGCTATATCACAAGCCCCATTCTCTTGACATAATTTATAAAAGTTCTTATCACTTAATCATTTTATTCTCATATCTTCCACCACAGTTTCGAATATTCTACAAAATTCGATTTCAAAGCTAACAAACAAATCTAACAAAAAAGATCTTTTGGTTACCCTACGCAAAAACCATCCCCGTTTGACGATAACTCAAATTAAGCGAACCAATCTGCGCGATTCACGCAAAGATCGCCGATAATCACGACATCTTTCTTTTCGCTGATCGAATGAAGAATCCACGTGGAACGATTGAGCTGCTCGCGCGATGGGAGTGGTGGAATAAAAAGCTTCGAAGGTATTTTTGTACGACAAACGGAACGTGCAGAAATCCCCCTGAGATTCTGGACCACGAGCTGAGCCACGCACAGCAACCAGTATACCACACCTTCGCTTTGCTTCGATCGGCGCGATATTCGTCGATTATTGGCGGGATAATCAATACACAAATAGAGGGTCCCACTTGTACATACGTTCAGGGGTGCTTAAATGTTCCAGCACAGTTCAAAATTTCTTATCCGCTTGGGGCTCGCGGCGATGTTTTTAAAGTCGCAATTTCCTCCAACATATTGACTGCACAATTGTCTGTTATTTGTTGGGAGTAATTTTTTGCGTAGGTTTTCGAGTGTCAAGACTCTTTGGACTGTAATTGGTGACTGAGTCGTCTTGCGTGGCGAACTCATAAGGTCGAAAATCGAATCCAGTTGATTCCCATCTTTTGATATCAATCGGTATATGTAGATATAGAGTTATTTTTGCGTTGAAGTCCATACTTGCCCATGGAAAAACATGCAAGATTCGAAGGTGATGGTGTTTAGATTGAATTCGCATGTACGGATTTGTTTCTTTAGTTGTTTGAAGCTGGGGTGGGTCTAGATTTTAATAGATTGTGATTGATTTGATATTTTAAATCAATCTCATTCACATGATGCTTTTAATTTTTCATTTTCCTTCCAATTAACAAGTATAAGAATTCAACTCTGAGTGTTTCTTTAAATACATGGTGCTTATTTGCGTTATACGTTTTATAAACTTCTAAAAACGTTATGAACATTCACAGTCTAGTAGTGTCTTACATATTTCATACTTCTTTGCCCATTTCTATGGAAAGCAACGCACCAAATCGCCTGAAACGATGCAATCAATTTCCGATCGCTGGGACCTCGCCAACAGAGACGACTGAAAGATTACACGTACCACACCCACTCGGTTCAATCGTCTGTACGTTGCCGGAATTATTTTCCTTTCGGGAGATCAGTTTCTTCCACCTTCACTGTTGCTGCTAACTGAAGCCTTTCGGAACTTACTTAGCCGCCAATGCCGATGTAATGATGAGGAACCCAGGAGAAGTTGCCTTCGGTCTGAGGAGAGCAATTTATCGTTCGATTGTTCCACAGTCAAGCGTAATTTGAATAATTCAACCTTTCGGACGTCTCATTGTAGCTTAGGCGAAGAATCTGATGTAGGTACCTACTCACTTGCATACATGTACTTTGGGAAAGTGAGAGAAAGAGGTTTGGTGAATCAATCGACTCCGAAGTGTGCGCGGGATCGATCGATTCATCATCGTCGTCGTTGTAGCTGGGAAAAGCCGAAGCCGATATGGGGCGATTTTCGATGCGAGCAGCACGCACGCCGATTATGCCGTCAATCAGATTTATCAATTTCAGCATTTGTAGCAGCAACACCGCCACGCAAAACAGCCCACACGTAATCTGGACGGCTGCAATTGTAAGAGTTCAAATAGGTGGGAAGCTCATGACTGAGTTTGACTTATGTTTAAGAGTCAAACGTAAATTTTGATTTAAAATATGTCCACATGCATCAAATATTATATAAAAGGAAGTTTCGTGGAAATTATTAATACATTCGTGAAACAAAAAGTTTGCACTTGGCTTTCATGGGATTCTGTCATTTGTATTATTAAACTTATTATATAGAAATTATTCAATGATTCAATATTTGACGGTCGCCATAGGCAGGAGTTACCAGGTTTTTATAGGAGCCACGCCTTTTTCGCTTCAATTTCTATTTGGTTGAAAAAGAAGTAATATTAAACTATAATATAAATTTTCTATTAAACATTCACCTAATAACGATTACTTGTAATTTTCCTGAAAGTAATATTTTTCAGCAACGTTCCAGCCTACAGAAAGTTAATTTGTCATAAGAATTTCTTAAAAATTAAACCAAAAGGATATATTTTTTCAAATGTTTGAGGAAACTGTTTTTTTTTACAATGTATATAACTACATTGAAGCTACTAGAAAATAAATGTGTTGAAGATTTGGCGAGCACGATTTTACTTTTGTTTTTCGAAATCTGTAGTTTCTATTGAATCTAATAGTGTAAAAGTAAAATTTTTTAAAAATCTTGGGTTCTGAAGGCCTAATATGAATAACTTTTAATCTTCTTGTGTAGAAAAATTTTCAGTAATTATCGGTAGCATCAATATCTTTGTTATTATTCGCTGTTCTATAGAATTATATAATCTCACAATTTGCGCTGGAGATCCTCAAAACTATCCTTCAATTTTGAGCTTGTTTCAATTCTGTCGTTTTTTATCATTTTTACCTAGTAGATTTGAGAATTCGTTAACTTATTTGTGTTTTTTTTTATTTTATAATAATAATAAATACTTTCAAGTACCTACTTCGTTCTTTTCAAATTTTATATAAAACCAACAAAGTACTTAGTTACAGTAATATCGTTAATAAGAACACCAGCAGCTTTGGTTTGGTTCAGGGGTCAGATGCGCAGTGCTTGGGATTAGCAGCTTCTTCACACTGAACAAAACTAGCGTTCTCTCTTTGATCGCCAATAACGGCGCCGGTCACGTCCAAGTAGTTAATGGATCGATTGGAAGAAAAAGAGAAGGACGAAAGGTCTATTTTGAGCTTTAGGACCGAGGATACCTCTTCATCCTAGTAAAATAATTTTGGTTGGGAGTGGGCTAAAATGAATCGATTAGGAGACGATGACAATTACTAGTGTTAGCTTGAACATAAAAAAAAATATTGTTTTAACTCCTATTTGTTTCTATTTAAAGCTTCAAGTTCATATGGAGGCATAAGTGTGTTAAGTTTAGTGGCGACAAAAAAATGTCTGCTATCGCCTAGTGCTTATATTCCAAATATTCGTAGTATCTGTCACCAGTATGTATAGTTAAAAAATTCTTTTGTAGAGTCGCGCAAAATCCAGTGGCATATCAAGTTGACGATTAATCTTTTTTTTTTCGTATGAACACTCTATAGTTAAAACTTGTGTTGAATTGCAACAAGTTAAGCAATGGTAAATGAACATTGATAACAAACTGAAAACCCGTTTAATGTGAATAATTGGAAAAACATATATCGGCAATACCATCTTTCAAAAAAGTTCTTCAGTTCAAAAAGCACATCTTTAAATGATTACAAATAATTCTGAATTCTAAGTTCGAAGGCCGCCGACCGTGATCTAGAGGTTGAACGCTGTTCCTCATCTAAACTAGAGGTCATGAGATCGAATCTCGGTCACGGCATACATTGTACTTTTTCTGTGGGCTGGTTGTTAAAGCGTTTTCAAGATGCTAGCCATCCTATTCTCGAAAGATGTACGCCTATTCAGGTTAAGCAATTGGATATCTTCAAAGCAACATGAAATTTCACTTAGGTCTTATATGTGTCTGTGCGTTCGTTTAAAGTTCATGTTATTGCCACAATGTGGTACATATTGTCGTAACCGATCGTTTTTTCTTCTCAGAAAATGAAACGCGAATCAACTATACTTATTAACATCTCTTAACTAACTGAAACCTGATTCCAATCGGCATTACTAACTCTCTCAATCTCTCTCTTCGACGTATATTAATTTCTCGCTCTTCAAAAACTGTTATAATAACTCTCTTGACTTCCTAACCAAACACACGAACACATTAGTATTTAATTGTGAGTATTGAACATACAAGCACTATTCTATAACGAGAGAGAATCACGCATTCGAATGATATGAGGTGGACCATAAATCTTAACATACATATTACGGTTCAGATGTTTTATTTTCATTATCATACCAATATTCTCTACACATATTTGAATCAAAATTCTCAATTTATATTTCAAAATATCAAATTCCATAATCTTACATAGCAAATTTTAATTGATATTGTGAAAAGAAGTAGTTGAGCAATATTCACAGCTATTTTTATGGTTTTGAAAGTAACTTAATCATATTCTCGGTAAACCCTAAATATCGATTGCTTTTAGGCATTTTCTAAAATTTCTTGTTATCGACGAGAATAAAAATGCCTCCTCCCGTGGCGTAGAGGATAGCCTTCAAGTGTTCAAAGCCAACGGTCATGAGATCGAATCCCGATCACGGTATACATAGTACACTTTCTGTGGGTTGGTGGTAATAGCACTTGTAAGTTGCTGGCCATCATTTCCTCGAAAGATGTACGACTAAGTGTTAAGTTAATGGATTCTCTTCGTGGAAACATCAAGTTTCATTGAGATCCAATATGTGTTTGTATTCGTTTTTAAAAACAAACCTTCGAAATTAAATCTTTATATATAACAAGGGGCTATCCCTTAAGTTGCTGAATGTACGAATGAAACAAGCACGAAATTTTTCATGAAACAAGTGTCAAAGATGGAATATTTTGCGACCAAGAAATTTATTGCTGTCACCTTTTCTAGAAATTCATTTCAATCAGTAGTTCAATTAGCATCAAGAAATCCATTATTAACTGAGGAAAAATAATAATAAAGAAAACACTCATCATAAAAAGTCCTCAGAAGGTTACTGTCGTTCACGGAGGAAGATGATCCTGGGCCAGTCCGGAAGACATAGCAATAGTCCTTCAGATTCAGTCAGTAGAAAGAATACTGGAATGGATTTTTCATGATTTATTTCACATCACTTGATTCAAAAACACACGACTTCTGATCATTATTTAGAACCAATCTCAATTCTTCAAAAATATTTTCATTTTCGAGAGCAAAAATAAGCAGCGGAAAAAACACCTGTCATAAACGACCACAGCCTACCTAAATTCCTCGATTTCAAAATTTTCTCTACTCAGCACAACGCGTTTTAATTTTGTATATAGAAATTTCTATGGAAGAAGAAATTTTAATTTTTTATTAAATCATTCAGGAAAGTCAAACAAACTTCAAATGAAGTTTGTTATTCATTTTTGGTTTTGCCTATTCTTTAGCTTCATTTTTTGCTAACATGAGAAGAAGCTAAGTATTGCATGAAAAAAGTTATAACCGTTTTAATGTAAAAAATCTGAAACCATCGAAAAGTGTACAAAAATGGCAGGCTTTGCTTGCTAGAGCTTTCAATAATTTCATTTCCAAAAATATACAAGGTAATATTAATAAGGAAACTTATTGGCTATGGTAAGGAAATTTTTGTAAATTCATCCTACGTTAAAACAAATAAGCAGTCACAAAAAAGCAGTTTTTCCATACAAACTTCCAGTCAAAATTAAAAATCGTTGCGCTTATTCAGGACTGAATGAATCGCTTCCAAAAGTTTTATTCATATTTGCATCAGTTAAAACTACCAAAAAAGCGATGGGAGGTGTAAAATGCTTGCAGCGGTCTAATGTATCAATCTTATCATCTAATGTTCGTTCATTTTTCTCATAGATTTTTTCTATTTTACAATGTTTTAACAGATTCTACTTATTGATTTTGGTTACTCGTGGATCGCTTGCAACAGAGGAAGATTTGGTTCGGAATTCGTAAACGCTCCTTTTATCCGTTCGAAGTCAGCGGTACATTTTAAAATCCAACGAAAACAATTCTAATAATAAAGCAAACATATTAGGTTAACTATTTGAACTAACGTTTAGTGACCTTTCTCTTTCTGTCCTCCTGTCTAGATTCCAGCCTTTGCACTCACTATGACAGTTCACATTTAATTGATTGGTACAATTTCACAATCAATTCTAAAGGATCTCAGCTGCTTTCTCCTCTGCTCGATGTTGCCTACTCCAAATTGCTTTTGAAAAGTTGCGCACTTCCGGATAACTTGGGCTTTTTTTTTTTTTGCATAAGCAACTCCACCGGCACTTGCGTAATAATTAGGGTAAGTTATTTGAGTTAAATCTCAGAACTAAATTGCTTCTTACACTCGTAATCTCAACTAAGCACGTAAATTTGAAGTAATTAATTAATAGAGCTATAACGTAGAATTGAGCTATTGTTCAAACACCTTTACTAACGAGCCTATAGTAAACAAAACCACGAAATGCCATGATTGTAATTTTTGATTTTCTGTCAGTGTCATTCAAATCGTGCAAAACCAATCAGTCTTAATGGCAGCTCTGCAGCAGGGTTGCAATAGGATTGGTCGATCTTGGATCGATCCTAGGAGGATCGATCTTTTCAACTCCGATTTTCGATTTTTTGGATCGATTCTTCGTCCAGAAAAAGATCGATTAGATCAGTTTATTTTCGATTCGATCTTTCGATCTTTTTTCTCATTTAGGGGAAGTAAGAGCATAATGGCCATAATTAACCATATAAAACAGCTATAATATATGATCATATCATCATTGTTTCGTGTTCAGACACTAAAAAAGTCAATTTTCTAACTGAATGAAACTTGAAAAATGTAGACATAAACGTTTAAAAATGCATTTTAAATGTTTGTGCCGAAATCTGAAAATCAGTCACTGTAGGGGCACCATAGGCACCATCAATCGGAGCAAGATGAGCAATTCCTGCCGTAGAATCTAGCAGCGAATTTAATTTGATGAAGTCAACTGAATTGCAGAAAGGTGATTGTGATTGATTTAGAATAAACAATTGGCAAGAATTTGCTAATCTTAAGAAATAACAGCGATTTTTCTGAAAATTACTTTTTTCAAAAAATAACTTAATTTGTTTTTTTTTTGACTTTTTTATGCATATTTTGTTTGATAATTCTAATAGATATTAAACAATCTGGACAGGTTTTTTGCATCTCGTAAATGATTAAGATTCGATTTAGATGCTGGTGTTAAAAAACTTCCAAATGAAGGACGAAATGCCTCCGGTCCAGGTTTTTCTCAATAGTTCCTGTCAATCTGTAAATTTTGAAGGTTTGAAACCTCACTCGATTGGTCTTTATGTTTTTGCAAAAACTTTCAAACTGTTATCTCTAGTTTGTTAAAATCAAATTTCCTTCTTAGAGAAGTACAAATTAAAAAAAAAAACCCTAAGAAAACGAAACAATGTGTTCGCTTCATCTATCTGCTGCGCCGCAATGAGTCGAACATGGTGTGCTTTCGCTTACGACCTGCCACCTTCACAGCTCGCCTAGGCAGCTTGCTCATTTGGCAGTGAACAAGAATATAGTGTAAATTTAATGACGCCCAAGTACTTGAAAATTTCGTATGGAAAACTATAAATTTCCCAGAGCTTCTGCTTATTGCGGAAGGGGTAAACCGGAAGAGTGGAGCCTTTCGTTATTCCGATGGAGGTCGGTCGTCGTCTGTTGTAGAATTGGATGGCACAGACAGGCGGAAACTTGGCACATTGCACGTGTTCATTGGCCCCTGTATGTATGTATGTAGACCGTACAGTTTTGGGTTCATTCTCCAGAGCTCATTTTATAAATGTGAGCCAAACAGCAGGCAGACAAACTATTATTCTTTTTCCCCCGGATCTCTGCGTTGTGGCCAGGCCAAGCCAAGCCGGGACCTGCTGAATGAATGGTGGAAAATGCGGAAAGCGAGAACTACTCATGTGTGAGCGTCCGTCCTTCTTGTTGGAACAGGAACAGGAATCCGACTTGATGGGACCTGGATGGTGAGCCTAGTCGTGCGGCCAAAACAGACCCTGGCTGGAGTCAAGATAGATAAAGAATCAGAAGACGCTAATAAAAGTTGGAACTCAAGGAAAGTCCCAGCCTTGTATGTTAACCTGCGCTTCTTGAAGAATTTTTTCCGTCTTATGGTTCAAATTATGGATGGGGGATATTTTACCAATGACTTGAAGAAAAGAGGGGAAGTGGAAATTTATGGATATTATTAGATAGTCGTAACGTGCGAAGCGAAAGCGTCAGAGTGAGTTTTCCAAAGGAAAGAGTCTTTCCAATGTTCCAGAAATGTGGCAGCTAACAGCCAGTTGTTAAAAAGGGAACCCAAATGAGTGGAAGGATCTTTCCAAAGGACGATTCCCAAAAGAAGCTCTAACAAACGACCGCTGCTGTGAGCACACGTTCTTCAGTTGGTTTGCTTGCTGCACGACTTCTCCGAATGGTTAATGTTGCACAATGCTCTTTCATGTTCCGGTTCCGGTTGGTTGTAACCTGTTCTAAGAACGTTAGCTAAGCAGAAAAGGGGAGAAAACTCTGGGTAAATTTTGGTCTCAGGAAAACAAACACGGAAACAGAGATGCAGCTTTTGAGACTGCCAACTGGAATGGGGAAGAAGTCTATTCACACCAACAACGAACGCAAACTAATTGCTCGGGCATTATTTTTAAGGCAATTACCAACCAAAAGGGGATCAATTTATTTCCTAGGGAGTTTTACCGATTAAAGAGAAGGAGTTTCGGGGTATTTGTTTTCAAGTTGAAAGGAATGCTTTGATAAAAAAAATATTTATCCACTTTTGACTTTTGTTAACCCTCTACTGTGTATGAGACCCCTTCTTAAGCTTCGTAAAAACTAATTTAACTTTCATTGAATTTCGCTATACCACAAAACCAATTCAACCAGAATTTAAGGATTTAAGGATTTAAGGATTTAAGGATAACTTTCATGTTTCTGATACCTAATTTAATTCCAATCCTGATCCGCATATTAATTTTTGCTCTATTCCATAATAGATACGATAAAGATCTTGATCCCGAACCAGTGCCAAAACTTTATACTGATTCCGATACGTATTCCAATTCAGATCTCAAACCAAAATTTTGATTTTGAACTCTGATCGAGAATCCTGACGCTTATCATGAATCTGACCCGAATTTCGATTATGATTTAGATCTAAAGATCTTGAATTCTGACGCTAATTATGATTCAAGATACAAGATCCTCGATCATGTATCCTAGGTCCTGCATCTTGAATAATCGCTGCCAATCGTAATTCCGAAACCTGTTTCAGAATGCTGACTACAAGTTGTGATCGTGATGTTGTTCGTGATCCTGATATTTATCCTGCACTGTGGTTCTAATCAATCCTGATATAAATTCCTATCCTGCAGATTGTTTTACTTCGTACGTCTCCTGATCCTATCTTTTTATACTGGACCCTAATCCGAATCCTAACGCGGACTGGAATCATGATACTGAAACCTGATCATGGATTAAGATACTGCTTGCTAGATTAGCTTACGTTTTTTCATAAATTAATAAACGGTATATCAGTATTTTCAAATTTTGTAGGATCCTGAAAATTCCCGGGTTGCAACATTAGACGAATAATGGAACGAATACACACCTCCATAGAAGCTATTGATCACTTTGAATTAAACACTTTCTAGCTGATCCCATACGAACTCCGTTTCGCTTTCAATTTAGAATATGTCATGAACAGTTTGAATGCATGTCTTATGGCAAACATTTTCCAGACGCATTTCCGAATGCATTGTTAAGCAATCATTGCAAAAATGTGAAACACTTTATATGTTCGATCACTTTTTCTGTCGTTCTGTCGTGAAATCAGGAATCAATTGACTGTGCCCAAAAACCCCCGTACCTATAAAAAAAATTCCTTGATGCGATACAATCTTACGTAATTATTGCAAAGCAAATTTGACAGTTAATAAGATCCCTTTTTTGTCGTTTGATACAAATATTGAAATCATTAATCAATTGACCGTCCCCCGTGTATAAATTTCGACTCGATCATTGCAGATCGGGGGCCTCTTTTACGAACTTTGATTTCTGAAATCTATTCCCTCAAAACTCCCATGTGCAAATTTTCAAACCAATCCATTGCATAATAACGTCAATATCGCAAAAAAAAACAGTGAATGGTTACTATGGACGACCCCTTTGGCCGACCCCTGACCCTAAATTGGATAATTGGAATCAATTGTTCGTCCTTAATAAATTCTATGTAAAAAATTTCACCTCAATGCGATATTATATAATGTCAATATCATAAAAAATTAAAAAAGGTTGTATGGATAACCCCTTTTGTCGGTTCCTTATAATGAATTTGATACTTGAAATCGTTTGCACGTCATTAATAATTCTCGTGTACCAATTTTCATCTGAATTTGATGTATCATAACGTCAATTTCGCAAAAATAGCGAAAAGTTAATATGGATGACCCCTTTGGCTGGTCCTCTACACAAAATTTTAACCGGCAATCAATTGCATGTCCCTAAAAATATCCGAGCGCAAATTTTCTTCTCAATCCGATGAATAATAACGTAAGTATCACCAAAAAAATTGAAAAGTTAATATGGACGACCCCTTTTGCTGATCCCTAACCCAAAATCCAACACCTGAAATTGATTTATTATCTTTCAAAACCCCCATGTGCAAATTTTTATCACGATGCGACGAAAACTTACATAGATAACGCGAAAACAATATTTGCCTTGTATGGACGACCCCCTTCCGAAGGGGGTCGTCCATACAATCGCAACCAAACAAAGTAAAATGATCACTTCTACCGGTCGTGAAAGACAAAACTCCGCACGACGAGCATACTAATGTTGTGTACAAGATTGAATGCAATGGTAATCCAGACCAAACCGAAAATTCAAACAGGTCCGAACGGAAATGTAACGCCTGCTATATTGGATGTACTATAGCAAAACTGAAACAACGGATGTCACAACATAGAACACAAACGAACGAGCTAAAACGACTGTGGGACAGAGGATGCACCGACCAGGATTACGAGATAACAACTTTGAGGCAGCAAACAGCATTATTGGAACATGAAGCAGCTATGCACCACCTGTTCAACATCGATAAGGCCAAAATCATCGACAGGGGAGACAACCAAAACAAACTCATAATGCTGGAAAGCTGCCACATAAAAACAACATCATCATCAGTTAACATTAAAAAGGATACAGATATTTTACACTCAACATACACAAATATTTTTCAGTGTTTGGAAAAAATCAAAACCCAAGAAGCGAAACACAATACCAAGGACCAAAACACAACATCACAAACATTAAATTACACCAACACAAATTAGTGAACGCCATATTTAAAAACAACTCGAAAACCAAAACAGTCCACAGTGCAAAGTTCGGATGCAGAAAATT
Organism: Uranotaenia lowii; assembly: GCF_029784155.1. Classification (NCBI taxonomy): domain Eukaryota; kingdom Metazoa; phylum Arthropoda; class Insecta; order Diptera; family Culicidae; genus Uranotaenia; species Uranotaenia lowii. Next base: position 434,420,658 of record NC_073692.1, read on the forward strand.
GTAAAACTCCCAAAATTCAATAGAAAAACGAATATTCTACGAAAATTCGTCAGCAGTAAGTCTCACCAAACTTTAAAATACATGAAACACAAAATTATAACCAACATAATCCAACACAGAAACCCAATGACAGCATTTCAAGATAAGCCGAATCAAACTTAACAAGAAAACGACACTTTATCGGTAAGCACCAACAAAACTCAAAGTCGAATTTCACTAAAATAAGCAATAAATTGTAGTTGGAGTAAAAAACAGTCGTTTTTACTTAAAAATCCGAGACTGATAGCCGTTAAAAATCCCTAAAAAAAAAGAAGGGGTCAACCGAAATTCTGAAAACATTTTTCATCATTCCTGGTTCTAATGAGCATCCATGCCGAATTTCAGCTCTCTACCTCTTAAGACGGCTGCGCCTATAGAGGACAAACAAACAAACAAACAAACAAAAAAACAAACAAACAAACAAACACACAAACCCACAGAAATTGCTTTTTATATATATAGATTTAAGAAAAAAAATGAGAATTGAACAATAAGAAGCTACTTAAACTTCACTTATTTAAGAAAAAATGACAATAGAACAACAAGAAATTACTTAAACTTTCACCACGATGGACCAAAAAAAAAAAACACGTGCCAAGAGTGATGCCAAATGTTTTTTTCAGAAATGTCTGGACGATTTAAAAAAATGTCTGGAAAAGTCTGGATGGCAAGCTACCTTTTACCTTTTTTTTGGGTCGCCAGATCGCAATATTGCAGTCTAGGGAATAACACTCATTACTTCATAACAATCATACATTATATACACTATCAACGCCTGAGATTATTGTGATGATGTAGGCTTTACTATCATCTTCATGGCATCCCTAACTCTTCAATTACTATTTCGAATCATTTCCTTCCATTTGGCAACGAAAATTTTCAAAATTCATGTCGAAACTCAAAAGTCTGGAAATGTCTGGAAGAAATGACAAAAGTCTGGAAGTCTGGAAACCTAAAAAAATGTCTGGCAAAAGTCCAAAAAGTCTGGAAGATTCCAGAAAAATCTGGAAGGTTGGCAACGCTACGTGCGAAGCCGACAAACCTTCGCCTACTTCGATCTTTGATATATGGTAAACTAATAAACTTACATGAAAACTAAAAAAAGAACGTGATGATATTAAATTGAGAAGGAAAACTATCGATAGATCCGTTCTGAGTTGAAGGGAGCTTGTCTTAATCGCTATCACATTAGACTTAGTCGATTTGGGTTCATTTTCGAAATTCTCAAATCCTGCGGTGTTAACAGCTGTGTTGTTGTTCAAATCAACCATGATTTTTAGCAAAATTTCTCAGTAACGTTTACATGAGGAAATTTCAACTTTTATGTTTGTATGAAAAAATTGAATATTTTGTACTAAAAAATCAACATTATTTTTGTTTTTTTTTCTGTGGAATCAAGCATGTGAATGATTTTTCTGCCAGTTTATTTATTCTCTAAAGTCAATTTTTTGCTGAACAACTTTGTGGAAGACTGAACCTTCGTATCTTATTAGATAAAAAAAAGTTATAAGTTGATTAATAGGGGCATGTCTTCTGGCATCGAAAATCCATTAATGCAATTGACATCACTGCTGGGTGCCTAGCGTGGTATTGCATGACTACTTTGCATGAAACTTTCGCGAGGCCCCAGCAGTGATGTCAATTGAATTTATAGGTTTTGAATACCAAAAGACATACCCCTGTTGAACAGCTTATAACATTTTTGCCTAATAAGATATGATGTTACGGTCTTCGAAAAAGTTGTTCAAATGGCACAAAAACCTTTAGCAGGCTCGACCTCAAATCAAATCAGTCTACTATCACATACCATCTTTTTGTTCGTCCACACTGCAAGTTTTTTCTAAAACATTTGAATGAGACTTGTCAACGAAAACTTTCTGACAAGAGATTTGATATTAGCCTGAAAAGTTCATTTTGCACTTCATCCCGAAATTCCACCCCGCTAGCGGTTCAAATATTTTGCGCACGATTTGATCACCATGTTTACCGTAGATTTTTCACAACTTTTGCAATCGAAATGATCGAACTTGACTGAACCTCTTACATTTTTTACCTCCATGGAATTAATCATTTTCACTATTATTCAAATTGATGCTCATATCTCTTTGAACGATTTTTGTAAGAAGTGTATTCGAAAAAAAAATGCAACACATTGTTGTTTAAATTACTTTTGTATACATGGATAGAAATTTATGAAATTTTCAACTATTTAAGCTACCTGGCAATGTAATGTTAAAATGTGAATATTTTAGTGATGTTCAGTCAAATGGTTTTTGAGAGAACGTCCAATAAAGAAGTTTTTCTCCTATAATTCTTGGGCAACACGTGTGACATCTGCATTTGTTGCATACTTTTAATCGTTTTTTTTTTTTTAATTAGGGCTTTTGTTGATTACGTTTTCTTTTTCCTGAAGCTTGAACTTGAAAATAACTCGATTTTTCTTTATTTGGTCGAAGTTATAACAAATTTAGCTGATTGTTCTTCTTCGGCACAAATACTACATATTTGACTTTTTTCACTCCACCACATTTTTTGCACGATTCTAGATCCCGATAAAACAGTGTTTACTCTTTGTGGGACCAGTTGATGTGCTTTACAGAGAAAATGGTCGCATTTGGAAGCAGTCTTCGTTGTATTTTAAGCCATTCATCGTGTCAATCGTTATGAAACACTGAATGATTTGCAATTTCCACAGATCCCTAGCCTTTTTAAGTTAAATTTTTCAACTTTTATCTCCTTGTTAATTTCCTTAAAATACAGGCAACCTACCAGGTGACCGTTTCAAAGTTTATTTGCTCTCCATTGTGATTTTTTTTCCAAAATATTCACCTAATAGCAGTCCAAATATTTTGTGCGCGATTTCACCACCGTATTTTGTTCATTTTATCGGTGGACAGCTTTTATATCTAGAAGAAATGAAGTCACTTATGTTTATGAGTCAGCTAGAGGAACCAGTCAATAAATTTTATCTTTTATATCACTTCCAATATTGATATTTTCGAACTCAGCTTGAAAAAACCTCTTTCATTACTCAACTTCATGGAATCCATCATCTTCACTGTTATTAAAACTTTGGCTCACTTTTGGATCATCTTGGACTTCTTAAACGATTTATCATGAGACTTTGAGTAGTTGAGTTGAGTAGTTGAATTCCAGCTATTTTTGGGTCTCCCACTGAGACTTTCCAGGATTATTCTCGATTCTGCCCGAAATATTTTGTCAATGAACTCCAGTATTTCACGGTATCTCAAAAACCACTTAACAGATTCTCACCAAATTTTATACACGTAAACACTATTTTTTTCTTTTTGATAGGAGTTGGTTACACACTACGTTACTGGGTAGCTTCACTGAAAATTTCATCAACTTCCATTCATGCAGTTATTTACAAAACAAAATGTAAATGCAAGGAAAGAGCGGAACATTTTTCTTCAAGCCAAATATGAATGTTTCTTCCAGAAAACATTGTAACCTCTCCTCAAATCAGCAATGTGCGCTAAGAATAGAACCTAGTTTATCGACACCACCATAAATGGATATGGTTATAGAACATTCATGTTTGCCACAGTTGGTTCAGTTGGTCAGTAGAGCTCCCTTTAACCCTCCGCAGAATTCAACAAGCCGGATATTATTATCAACAATTTATTCATGTGCTAATAGAAAAATCCATTCACACATTCGATTTCATATTCCCCGAAATTGGCTTATGTGTTTGGTTGTGTATGGGTGCTAAAACTGTTATTATCGGCTGGTGCTTTATTTTCGTGCCCAGGATTATACTTCCGATCGGTTTCAGCCCATTAATATTGATTGACACAAGTCTGGTTGGAGTTCGAATCCGGTGTGTAGTCACCTGGTTTTTCGTACTAGCTAGTGAACGACGACGACAAAAAAAATCTCTTTTCCACGAAAAAGCTCTGTGATGATGATTATTTCACTGTTACTGATCCGGTGTGGTGCGTCTCGTACGAAAACGGGTCGACTTCCAATTCGCTATTCTTATTCAGCTCACAGAATCTCAACCTTTCGCCAAGCTTTCTCACCACTCACATGTGAATATTATTCTTCAATATTTAACGTGTTATTATGCTGTATTATTGAAGAAGCGTTGAATGGGAAAACGCAATAAAAAGATGAACGAATATCAGCTGGCTTTCGTGCTCGTACCTTCCATAAGCATAGTTTGTACCACGTCTTTTGGTTCCATCCATTCATATTGGTGGGAAGACTACTCGGGCGTAAGCGCATAAATAATAAATACCGTCGATACTTTCGATGTCTGCCGATTCAATGGCCTGGTGCTGAAATGAGTGAGTGGTGGAGCCACGTTCTGCATTTGCCGGCCTTGGTCGGAGGAAAAATAAGAAGCCATGCCAGCATCACCATCCATTTCTTGCTCTTGAGTAACTTTAGTCGATAAATTTGCCCGGAAAAATTGGCAGCCCTGAAGTCTGGAGTCTGGAAAAACTGTTACACCAGACGGTTTCAATAGCTGGGTTCAACACTTTCCAGAAATCCATGTGAACGAACCCGTCCCCAATATTGGGTAGTTTTCCTTTCGAATCCTACCGGTAACGTACACGAACTTTACCCCACCATAGTAGGCCACGTAAACCGGACGAAGAAGACATTCATTGTGGTGCTGCGAAATCAATCTTCTAATATATAAAGATGAGTTGGACTATATATGTTTGTTTGTATGCACCTTATACAAATCCACACCGCTTAACCGATCAGCCTGAAACTTGGTACAGAGATGTAGTTGGACCGGGGTAAGGTTTTGGTAATAGTTCCAAGCCCCTCCAACCTAAGAAAAGGGACCCTCCCATACAGCTTTCTATTTTATTCCGTCGAACCAAAAGTCATGGCACCCATTTTGTCAACCGACTTTTTTCCCCTTGGCGGTTATTTTCACCATCACCATATGGGTCGGGCATTAGGAACGACCGTCCAGAGTTACGTGTACTGGAAAGCAAATCAAAGCTTGCTGGGCTTAAAAATTTGAAAGGGGAAATTTTGGCGGGTGTTTTTTGTACATTCAACTGCTAAAAGCACGTGGTACTGGTACGAGATTCTTTGATGCAATAATGAACTCACATTTTGGATTGAAAAAAAAAACAACTAGCCTGTTAAGTATTTATTGAATAGAATTGTAGTGGTTTTCAAAGTGGTGGGGGCTTCGAGAGTCTCAGAATGAGGGTAGGCTTAATAGCGGCACGTTATACAAACATACGGAAAAATTGTGCCTAACAAGAATATATAATGAACTGGGAACAGGGAACAGTGAATTAACTTCTTCAGCTGAATAACTATTTGGACTGAGTGCTGAAAAACTATTGGGCAGATTTTCATAAATTCCAGCTTTTAAGATCAAACAATTTTCATATTTTTTAATTCCATATAGAGAAAAAAGGAAAATAAGAGTCAAATTTAAAAGTTGAAGGCTTCGATTTCAACGCTTTAATAGCCGTCGGGGAATTTAAACGGGGGAATTGAAAATTTTAAAGATAATTGAGATTTTTGGTTTTATACATTTCAAAATCATTGGCCAATTTATAATTTTTGAATTTTTTTTTTCTCGTTATCAATGAGTTCAATTCTACCATCCAATTTTGAGAATACTTAATGTAGAACCTTTTGGTGCTGCGAATTCAAACAAATGATATCTAAAATTTTTAACATTGATCACTCTTCACAATAATTAATAGGATGATTGTGCCCAAGAATCGAAACATTGAAATAAAACTCAAATAAAACCTTTTTCATATCTAACATCATAATGGTAAATTCGGTTAAGATGATTTATTTTCGATAACATCAAAAACTATGAGTGGAACTTTTAACATTTAAGAACAAGTATTCATAAAACCGCGTGAAATTAAAAAAGCAAAAAAAAGGCAATCATACAATTGAAAACATGAAAAGTGAGTATTTATCATGGTTCAACAAGATTTAGAAGTCTATTGAGAAAATTCTTAGTAGATATACTTGAATATAGCATTGTACAGGGAATCATTTTGGAAAGTTAGAGATTTTTTTTTAGATTGGGGATGGGAAAAAATTATAACAAATTTATAATTTGAAGATAAAAAATATAAGACGAGATGAAACGAATAAACACAGTGAAAACGTAAACACAGTAAATAATTTCAATAAAAACTTCAAAAAGACAAACAAATTTCTTATAAGGATGAATATCAAGCTTACAAAATTTTGAAAATTCAAACGACGCATTTTCACTTATATTTTATGTGAACCCGAGCAAGGCCGGGTAAAATCCGCTAGTGCCTTCTACGACTTCAGAGAACCAAAAAAAAAAAACGATGGAAAGTGTTGACTTGAAGCTTACGTGATCTTTTCTACGTTCCCACATTATCACACACAAAGTTTTCAGCAGGATCAGCCGCACAAAGGCGATTCTTATGATGAAAACTAATTCTACACTCCTTACCCAGCACGTAAATCGTTTGTCGTGGGAGTGTTAATCAATTTTTTCGGTCGCTAACCAAGCTGGCCATGAGTGCCAAGCTGGCCATGAGTGGTCAGAGAGAAACTTTCCCGAAACAGAAATTAAACATTTTACGTGCTTGCAGCACCCTTACGACCATATTGATTTCAACACCCGCGGGGGAAAAGATGTCGAAATCCAAGAATCGCGGGTGGGCATCTGTTCCCAGAATCATACATAAGAAAGGAAAATGTACACCTGCAATCATTTTTTATTACGAAACAAACGAATGATGGAAATGGGCCGTCGGTCGTCGTCTCGATTGGTCATACGAGCCGCTGTTCTGGTCTGGTCTGGCCCCAAGGCATTCCAGCAGGAACTTTGGCAGTTGGTTGGTGGCCGTGGCCTTTTTTTTTGCTTCCGAGAACGTCCGTCGTCGTCATCGTCGTATTGTGAGGGAGCATTTTCATAATCTTCGATATGGCAATCGAAGTAGGCCGCTAAGCGATAAGAGCCTTTATTGGGTCATGCATATTTGATTGCATTCCTTGAACGTGGTCCTGGATTGGAATCGAGTTTCAAGAGCTGTGCAGGCATCATCGGTTTAATGAGCCTAGGCACTGAAAATGATCCAGGATAGATTATAATAATGTATGACTTTATCTGAAGTTTATTGAAATCGTTTAAACGCTATGAATAATGAACTAGCATTATTAGGAAATGATTTAACAAAAAAAATGTCATCCAAATTTTCATGGGAAACTGTTAAGAAGACGTTGAACCAAACAATCGACTTTCTTGAATTGTTACGTTATGTAAGAATTTTATGCTGGTAAATTTAATTCATTCTTCTAATCTAATTTTCTATTGACATAGATTAACATACTAAGTTGAACGACATTGAAAAACATCTTCTCATATCTCACGGTATTGTCCAGATAGAAACAAAGTGAGCCCATAAGTAAGGTAGCCATGTATCCAGACTACCCAATTGTACTGAAACAGATTCTTGTAGAAATTTAGATTAATAGGCGATGGAATCGAATAGTTGTTCTTTCAATATTTAAAAAAAATCTGTAAGATCTGTCAAAAGTTAGTGAAATTTCAGCTGTATTCCACTTGTACTAATGCAAAACCATCACCAAAATTCGGCAGCGCTTCCATCGCCTTTTGAATGAAAATGATAACTTCGTTTAATGTTTCATAATAAGATATCATGAAGCAAATTGAAAAAAAATCTTTAAATAAAAAAAACAATAATTATTTTTGTTGGATAGGAATCCCTCAAGAACAATAAAAACTTTAGGAAGACTTGGTAGGCTGTGCTTGGAAGTGACAGGAGTGTTTTTTAAGTGCTCGAAAAATTTTCTGTAAAAAAGTTAAAGAGTCAAAATGTTCATTCAAATTTTAAAGAATTTGTTGTTTACGGGTTCGTGCGCTCGATTGATTATTGATCGGAAATCTACACGTGTTTTTTTACTAAGATATGGATCAACCCACGAGTAACCATATGTCAATAGGCCACTGAGTAAGTAGGACGCCCTCCCATCACAAAACGATTATTTGAATGCCGCCGCCCAACTGCAAGGTTAAATCAATTTTATTGCCAATGTCCCGTTCTCAAGAGTCACATTACCACCATTCATGATATTTTATAGCGATTTTTATTGCATACAACATACCATTTCCAGGCTTTTCCTCGGCCCATATAATCATCATCATTCGCTTCGCATAGAATAGATGTGTGAAGGCAGGCAACGGAAAACTTGAAAAGAAGAAAGAGATAGGGGAGGAGCGGGCTATATGCGCCTATTAAGCAGAACACTGATTTAATCAAATATCACATCGAATATGTGTACAAAAACTATATACACGTGTGCAGGCATCTGTTTTCTATACATTGGAGTAATTTTTATGTTAAAATTTTCTTCTGTTTCCAGGAAAACGATTTTATTGTAAGTGTTGTCTAAAATGCCGAACCTCAAACCGTGCGGGCTAAATGCGCCTATTTATGTTTTGAACAAAATTCCTGTTTTTGGGAAATATTTCGGTATAACTTTATTGAAACTGCTAGGAAGTAATAATTTCCGTACGATAAAGCTGCAGTTTGATAAAAATCTATGTATATTATAATTTTATGGAATAAAACAAAAGTTAGGGTTGCCATACTATGGAGGCAGTTCATGCATGAGAAAAACTTTATCAAATCTGTTTTTGGATCTTCAATTCTCTCTTAAGATGTTATTCAGAGCTTAGATTTGAAGGTTCAATGATAAAAATCATTTATTTTTTCTATTTAACCTGTTATTTTAGGATGGAGGCATTTTACAAACATGATGGGGGCATACAAAAACACTCTATTATTCCACAATATAATCATTATTAAACCTCCACAAAAGCTGAAATTTGTTTAATTTCTTAAGTTCATTTGAGTAAGAAACAAAAACCATCCTAGTTTTTGTTTTAAGCTTCTTTACGTATAATTTTTAAAAGTCGAAATATTACATCAAAATGTATCAAAACCTTATATGATTTTTTAAATTTTTTTGAGTTTGTAAATTCATAAAATTCTTTCTTGCCTTATGTTCTAAGCGTATCACCCTCAAAATGCATTGGTCAGATAAGCTGTCTAGTTAGCCATTTCATCAAACAGCCGTAGGGTCATTTAACCCGATAGGCCCATTTAGGAAACCTTTCCCCTACGCGCAATTATCGATTATCGCATGTCTGTTGGGGCAAACCTCCCCCGATTCCGATCCGTTTCGATTCGACGGGCGATGGCGGCATTGATACTAGAGCCGTAAGTACCCTATGTTCCTGACTAACTTAGGGAACACATTATCCACCTTCTTTTCGCCAATTCCGCACATTCTGCCTAGCGTTGAATCGCATCGCCAGAGGAGTAAAGATCGAAACAAAAACCGCAACCATCTGATTTCTTTCACTCGGCCGACCGACGCGCATTGCATTGACATGCCGATATGCTGAATTTCTTATACTCCCAGTTAGGAAAGATACATAAATAGAAGTCGCCTTGGGCTGAAGTCCATTACGTTTAACGTTAAAATGGGGACGTCACCAAGTGGCATGTTGGAAAAAAAATTGAAATAAGCCTTGATGTGGGCAGATCAGTTCCCATTGCTGGGAAATGGGTTCATAGTGTGGAATTTAAGGAATTCTTATACAAATTTTAGTTTTGGCATTTTTATTTTTTCAAATAAATTTTTAACAACTGCTATAGTTTTGTAAGTTTATAAATAAAAATGAACCAATAATCTCATTGTTTTGAAAAATATTTTATCATCAGGAATAAATCATTTTTATCATTTTTGTCAATTAAATAAAAAAATCAATTAATTTTTTTATTTGTATTTTTGAATTAATACTAAATTGATAAAAATCGATAAGAATGCGTTACATCGTTTATTCAAGCATCGCAACGACAATGACAGAATGCTGAAAAATTCGACAAAAATGGGAAAGTTCCTTTTCAAACCGTCTTAAAACATGGGCATTTCCATAAACAACTCACAAACTTTGAATTATTTCTTCGAATTAAAATTTGTCATTTTTGCCTTTTTTGTAATTTTTGTAATTTTTGTCATTTTTGTCATTTTTGTCATATTTGTCATATTTGTCATATTTGTCATATTTGTCATTTTTGTCATTTTTGTCATTTTTGTCATTTTTGTAATTTTTGTCATTTTTGTCATTTTTGTCATTTTTGTCATTTTTGTCATTTTTGTCATTTTTGTCATTTTTGTCATTTTTGTCATTTTTGTCATTTTTGTCATTTTTGTCATTTTTGTCATTTTTGTCATTTTTGTCATTTTTGTCATTTCTGTCATTTTTGTCGTTTTTGTCATTTTTGTCATTTTTGTCATTTTTGTCATTTTTGTCATTTTTGTCATTTTTGTCATTTTTGTCATTTTTGCCATTTTTGCCATTTTTGTCATTTTTGTCATTTTTGTCATTTTTGTCATTTTTGTCATTTTTGTCATTTTTGTCATTTTTGTCATTTTTGTCATTTTTGTCATTTTTGTCATTTTTGTCATTTTTGTCATTTTTGTCATTTTTGTCATTTTTGTCATTTTTGTCATTTTTGTCATTTTTGTCATTTTTGTCATTTTTGTCATTTTTGTCATTTTTGTCATTTTTGTCATTTTTGTCATTTTTGTCATTTTTGTCATTTTTGTCATTTTTGTCATTTTTGTCATTTTTGTCATTTTTGTCATTTTTGTCATTTTTGTCATTTTTGTCATTTTTGTCATTTTTGTCACTTTTGTCATTTTTGTCATTTTTGTCATTTTTGTCATTTTTGTCATTTTTGTCATTTTTGTCATTTTTGTCATTTTTGTCATTTTTGTCATTTTTGTCATTTTTGTCATTTTTGTCATTTTTGTCATTTTTGTCATTTTGTCATTTTTGTCATTTTTGTCATTTTTGTCATTTTTGTCATTTTTGTCATTTTTGTAATTTTTGTCATTTTTGTCATTTTTGTCATTTTTGTCATTTTTGTCATTTTTGTCATTTTTGTCATTTTTGTCATTTTTGTCATTTTTGTCATTTTTGTCATTTTTGTCATTTTTGTCATTTTTGTCATTTTTGTCATTTTTGTCATTTTTGTCATTTTTGTCATTTTTGTCATTTTTGTCATTTTTGTCATTTTTGTCATTTTTGTCATTTTTGTCATTTTTGTCATTTTTGTCATTTTTGTCATTTTTGTCATTTTTGTCATTTTTGTCATTTTTGTCATTTTTGTCATTTTTGTCATTTTTGTCATTTTTGTCATTTTTGTCATTTTTGTCATTTTTGTCATTTTTGTCATTTTTGTCATTTTTGTCATTTTTGTCATTTTTGTCATTTTTGTCATTTTTGTCATTTTTGTCATTTTTGTCATTTTTGTCATTTTTGTCATTTTTGTCATTTTTGTCATTTTTGTCATTTTTGTCATTTTTGTCATTTTTGTCATTTTTGTCATTTTTGTCATTTTTGTCATTTTTGTCATTTTTGTCATTTTTGTCATTTTTGTCATTTTTGTCATTTTTGTCATTTTTGTCATTTTTGTCATTTTTTTTCATTTTTTTCATTTTTGTCATTTTTGTCATTTTTGTCATTTTTGTCATTTTTGTCATTTTTGTCATTTTTGTCATTTTTGTCATTTTTGTCATTTTTGTCATTTTTGTCATTTTTGTCATTTTTGTCATTTTTGTCATTTTTGTCATTTTTGTCATTTTTGTCATTTTTGTCATTTTTGTCATTTTTGTCATTTTTGTCATTTTTGTCATTTTTGTCATTTTTGTCATTTTTGTCTTTTTTGTCATTTTTAGAAAAGCCCACTAATTCTTTTCATTTTTTTTCGAAGTCAATTGCTTTCAAAAAGGGTTTCAGTCCAGAACTGATAATTGTCATTAGTATTCTTGAATCAGAATAAAAATGGTTTAATTTGAAAAGATTGTTTTTAATTATTATGTACCTTAATTTTTTATTTTCAATAAATTAAAAGCATTCTCTTCGCATCGAGAAACTTAAAATTCAATTTGCAAAATTCAACTTTTACACCCTCTTTCAATCTTAAACACCCTCATAAAGTTCCCCATAACGTTGAGCCATTCCGTCCGAAGTGCATAATTTTTCGGATTTGCAACGACAGTCAGCTCTCCGTCATTCATTGCCGTGTAAAGAGCTTTTAAATCCCAACTATCATGTCCCCTGGAGGTTTTGGCTTGGCTTGCCAGTGTCATGCCATTCCACACACAGGGGCTGTTATTTCTTGGCGAATCTATCAAGCAAGCAAGCGACCTGAAGCATTTCGATTCCACCCACACTCATGGCACAAGCTCAAACAGCAAGCAAGTCAACCTTCTAAATCAGGATTTTACCTTCAGCTCCTCGCCCTGGCCGTTCCGTGGCAAAATGTCTCCGGGAACCATCTCTGTCAGTTGGTTCGTTAATACTTTTCTCGCGAAAATAGAATTCCTTCATCCGCCAACCTTTGGAACGATAACGATTCTGCCGAGTGAGGAGATACCTACCTTGGCAAAGATCTTCAGACCATGCGTTCAGACTTCAGACCAAACCGGGGAGAACTCACATCCTATATGGGATTTAGCCCCACTCGGGAAAAGGTGACTTGTGCACATGGTAATATCTTTTTCCACTTTTTTTTTCTATATATCTCTAAAGCTTCATCCCCTGAGGAAACGAGACTCGTCTGGATCTATTACTGCACCTATTTCTCCGGTTTAATCTGCAGTTCTGCTCTTTACCGTTCCTGGCGAACGTCGAAGTGCAGCCAGAAAAAAATCCCCCCATTGACGTGGAGCCCAAAACGATATTTTAATACTGTTAGGGCAGGCCAAGACTCGCCGTTATTTTAACGTTTTCTCGCGCGATGATGCGGACATCTATAATCCGAAGTTCACTTGAGCTGATTTTGTCTAAGCCGTACAGTATAGATTAATCGTTCACTTTCCACTTTAATTTCCGGATAACCTTGGGAAGGAACTTCAGGGATAGCACCTTAAACTTTCAAGCCACTTTCCGGTTAAATGAAGTTGGACTTTGTTTAGGAGAAACAACGAAGATGACTTCTATACTTTATTGATCTCAAGTGAACACTGATTGCACATATCGATATTAGCTTTTAAGAAGCTGTTCTTTTAGAAAAAAGTAATTACTCGCGAGAACAATCTTTTTCTACGTATTACAGTGGGTTTGGCCGTATTCATATAAAGTAATTACACCGAATCCTAACATGGCCGCCACCTTGAAATATTTATATTTCAAAATTGTAAGTAGTTGATAATGAAGATGATAATAAAACTATGTCGCATATTTCTCCTGTTAGAACTAACAAGCTGGAACTTATGGTGATGTGTTCGAAGTAAACTCTGCTTCCGGATCGGGTTGTTTTCCTTCCTGGTGCGGCATGTTGAGCGGTTGCTCATCTTCTGCAGTAAAGTTGCTCGGTTCCATAGGTAAAGGACAAATCTTTGTAACATCCCGTTTGAAAACACCTTTCGAAGTTTTAAGATCAACAACACGCACCAAACCGTCTTTCCCTGGGAACACCTTGGAGATTCTTGCAAGAGACCAGCGCACAGGATGTTGAAATTCGTCTTTCAATATAACTAGTTGGCCAGGTACCAAATTATGGTTTGGGTCCCTGAACTTCAAATCTTTCTGCATTTCTTGTAAATACTCCCTTCTCCAATGGTACCAAAATTGTTGATAAAGTTGCTGAAGACGCTGATAATGAGTTAGGCGATTGGGAACAACTTCGCACAAATTTCTGTCTGGTAGAGAATACATCGATGTTCCGATTAAGAAGTGTGCAGGAGTAATGGCCGATAAATCGTTTGGATCCTCACTCATGGGGACGAGTGGACGAGAGTTCATGGCGGCTTCTATTTGTGCAAGAATTGTTGATAAATCTTCATAAGAAAGTGATGAGTTACCCAACTGACGAAAGAGATGTTTTTTAGCCACTTTAACGGCAGCCTCCCACAGGCCGCCGAAATGGGGGGCCTTAGGAGGGTTAAGGTGCCATCTAATTTCTTCTTCTACACAGGATCGATGAATTTTTTCTTGTTCGTTTTCGTTGGAGAGCATTAAGAACAAATGGTGGAGCTCATTTTTTGCCCCAATAAAGTTTTTGCCATTGTCCGAGTGTAGATCCGATGGTCGGCCTCGGCGAGAGACGAACCGTCGGAGAGCGTTCAAAAAAGCTTCGGTTGACAAATCAGTTGCCGCTTCGAGGTGAACCGCTTTAGTCACGAAGCAGACAAACACGCATATGTAGCCCTTCACAGATGGTGCCCGCTTGTGGATGGGTTTTAAGTAAATTGGACCTGCATAGTCGACTCCTGTTACGTTGAAGGGCCTGCTGACTGTAATTCTGGATAATGGGAGCTGTCCTGTCTGCTGCTGCGCCGGAACGGGATTGGCTCGAGTGCATGGGATACAATTCCGAATGATGATGTGCATAAGACGTCGTCCATTTACAGGCCAATATGTTTCACGCATAACAGATAAAGTGACACGGCCGCCACCATGAACCAATTTGTGGTGGTAAAATTTGGCGAGCATTTTTGTTAGAGGATGGAAAGTAGGAAGCAAGGCTGGGTGCTTGGATAGGAATGGTTGTTGCGAAAGGTTTAACCGCCCCCCCACTCGTATGATACCTTCGGAGTCAATAAACGGTCTTAATAATCGTATTCTAGAAGATTTAGGTAACGAATTCCCTCTGGTCAATTGTTTAATTTCTTCTTGAAAACCATCGGCTTGTGCCAGGCGTACTAAGCGCAGCTTGGCTTGGGTAAGTTGTTCCATAGTAAGAGTTCGAGGATTCGATGAATTAGTTACAGTCTGAGGATTGGTTCGAGTTTTCAAAATAACGTTCTGAGAGAATTTTTGGCAGTAAGCTACTATTCGAATCAAAAACGAAAGACTGGAATATCGACAGAAGATTGGATTGACTGACGGTTCACTTGTGCATACAGACACAACTGCTAAGTGTCTTTCTTCTTCTGTTTCTTCTTTATTGTGTGCTTTCGACTTTGGCCAGTTCTCTATTGCCTCAGACAACCAACTCGGCCCCTGTACCCACAAATTGCTTTTTAAAAAGTCCTTTACTTGCATTCCTCGGGATAAAAGATCGGCAGGGTTTTGACTCCCGGGAACATGAGTCCAAACTGATCCATGAGTTGAAGTTTGGATCTCAGAAACCCGATTAGCTACGAAGGTCTTCCAAGTACTCGGAGGAGATTTTAGCCACTGTAGTGTCACAGTGGAATCGGACCAGAAAGTGGATTTTATGTCACCCATATCTAGTGCTTGTTTAACCTGGGAGTGTAAACGAGAGGCAATGAGTGCTGCGGAGAGTTCAAGTCGGGGTAAAGACAATCTTTTGAGTGGTGCAACACGGGATTTAGCTGCTAACAGGTGCACTCTAATATCGCCTTCAGAATTGATGGTCCTAGCGTAGATGCAGGCCCCGTATGCCTTTTCGGAAGCGTCTGCGAATGTATGTAATTCAACACAAGAGTTGATTTGTAGAGCATATCGATCAAACTTAAATTCAGCAAGATTTATTAGTTGGCTGTGAAATGACGTCCATTTATTTTTCAGAGCATCTGGTACTTCTTCGTCCCAGGAAATTGCCAGAAGCCACAGTTCTTGCATTATCATTTTACCAGTAATTATAATCGGAGATATAAGACCAAGGGGGTCAAATAATTGGGAGATCATTGAAAGTATCGTGCGTTTAGTCACTTTAAGATTTTCCTTAGTCATCCTGTAGTCGAATCTGAATTGATCTGGTTCTGGTTCCCAAAGAATACCTAACGCTTTTACAGTTTCCTCGGGGTCGAATCGACGTGTAGATTGAGTGCCTATTTGATCGGAATCCAAGCCTTCCAATACTTCCAACTTATTTGAGACCCACTTTCTGAGTGGAAAACCACCTTTTGCGGAGAGTTCAATCAATTCGTTACGAAGTTTTATAGCATGCTGGATGGAACTCGACCCTCCAATATAATCGTCCATATAGAGAGATTTTTTGTATTCAGGAGCACCCATCGGAAAGTTCAGTGCTTCGTCGTCAGCCAACTGAAGTAGAGCCCGAGTTGCGAGGAACGAAGACGGTGCTAATCCGTAGGTGACAGTTTGAAGTTCATAGATGGTCAGAGGATCAGATGGCTGGAATCTCCATACAATTCTTTGGAATCGTCTGTCTGAGGAGTGGATCAACACTTGACGATACATTTTTTCTACGTCAGCTACTAAAGCGATTGGATGCTTTCGAAATCGGATCATCAGAGTTATAAGGTTTTCTTGAACCACCGGACCAATACAAAGACCATCATTTAACGAATAACCTGTCGATGTTTTACTGGATCCGTCGAAAACGACACGAGTTTTTGTGGTAGTGCTCGATGACTTTATGACCGGGTGGTGGGGCAAATAATAACAGGGATGGGTTTCATTTTCAGGAAATTCAACTTTCTTCATATGTCCTAGTGAAATATATTCCTGCATAAATTTGTCATATTCGGCTCGGAGTTCAGGCTTTTTTTGAAGTCTTTGTTCCAGCAAATTGAATCTATTGATGGCAATTGATTTCGATTCTCCAATCACTGACTCAAAATTTGGGCGCTTGGGAAGGGCTACAACGAAACGACCATCACTCTGTCTAAAGGTGGTTGCTTTGAAATTTTCTTCACAAAATGTTTCCTCTACCGAATATTCAGTGCGGTTTGGGAGCTCCTCTACCTTCCAAAATTTTTCTATTGCTTCTTCTAGGGAGACGAGTGACAAAGTCGACGCGGCTACGAGATTGAGATTTTTAGGAGAAGCCATATTACCACCACCTGCAACTACCCACCCGAAAACACTGTTGACCAAAATGGGTAGCGATCCGCTCAATTGTATTCTGTCTGCATTAGGGAAACATTCGAAGAAAAGCTGAGTTCCTATTATCATATCGATTGGGGCTGTTTGATAGAAATTCGGATCAGCTAAACTCAAATGATGAGGTAATTTCCAGTCAGCAATTGAAATAGTTTTCGAAGGTAGATCCGCAGTCATTTTTTTCAATACTAGAAAGGTGACAACTCTTGAGAAATTCCCATCCCTCGATAAAATTTTGCTGGTGACTGTTTCAGTGGCTTGTGTTGGAGTTGCACCTATACCTTGAACTAAAATGTTAGTTCGTTGACGCTTGATTCGTAGAAGTTGAGCTAGTCGATCAGACATCAAATTAGGTTGGGAAGCGCTATCGAGCAGTGCTCGAGCGAGATGTTCTTTACCGTATGCATCGACCACACGTAAAACTGCTGTTAGCATGAACACAGTTGGGCTAGAATTGGACAGTGAATTTGAGTGTTGTGTATCAATGGGAAAGTCATGTAAAGCTGTGGTTTGAACGGTTACGGCGCTGTTCTGACTTTCATTCACCATGTAATCTTGATGGCCATAACTCGGATCAGAATTTGTAGTGTTGAAATGTAGCATAGAATGATGTGATTTATTACAAAGGCGACATTTGTAATTAGATGGGCAATCTCGGGCGAAATGATCTTGACGGAAACAGTTGATACACAGTCGTTTTTGGTTAACTATTCGCAAGCGGTCGTTTACAGACATGCGTTCAAATTTGGGGCATTTTACTAGCAGGTGACGTTGATCGCAAGCATGGCAAGATGGAAACGAATTCGCAGTCGTAGCATGAGATGAAATTCTCGGGGTTAATGATTGTCTAAAGTAGGACCCGCTTTTGAAAGTTGTGTTGACGGCTTGAGAAGGGATATGGTTCACAGATATAGATTCCAATACACGTACTCTTTTTTCCAAAAATTCTACCAAGCACTCATAGGTTTGATTATCCACAGAAGCAGCATGATCTTCCCAAGCTTTAATCGTTTCCTCATGCAATCTCATACAGAGAAGGTGTTCCAACAGCGTACTCCACTGGACCGTTGGCTCACCTAGTTGAGCAAGAATTTTGATATGCCTTTGGAATTCATCTAAAGTTGAATGAAGTGTAGCAGCAGTTTCTTTCTTCATTCGTGGAATTTCAAGTAAATCTTGAAGATGACGTTTTTTCAATAAGTACTCATTGGAGTAACGGTTAACTAAAATTTGCCAGGCGATAGGGTAGTTGATTGCACTGATACCAATGGACTCAATCAATTGAGCAGCTTCATCTTTTAACGCGGAACGTAGATAATGAAATTTTTGTATGTCGGGTAGCTCTGCATTTTCATGAATCAAGGCCAAAAATGTATCATGAAAAGTAAGCCAGGTACGGTAATCACCGTCAAAATCGGGAAGTGTAATGGTTGGTAGCTTGAGTCCAGATAAGGTAGAAATATTGCGAATGGGAGGTTCTATGGGGCGGTTATTAGGGGTTACCATTGGGGTGGGCATTTTTGATAGTAAATTAGCTTTTATCTTAAAAAGCCTTGGCTCGTAGCTCTCACGGAAGCTTAGGTTCAATTCTTTACCTTCTTTGCTGGTTTCCAGATCCTCTAGTTGTGTTTGCACTTCCTCCAACGATGTCCACAGACGGTCTAAGTCCTCCAATCGAAGAGGCACTTCGAGCCCGTCCCGTTCCTCCTCGAAGTTGTCGACAAAGTTTCCAGCACGGGTGAGAGAGGCCAGTAGGGTTGTCCGTCGAGTAGACAACTGATCTTTAGATCGTGGTGTGCTCATTATGAATGCGCAGCAAGAAAGGTACCTGGTGAAAAACAGAACAGGTAGACCCGGACGAATCACTTGAATTGAATGGAACCTTACTAACCTGGAGTAAGGCTTAATTTGCCTTGTAGCTGATTCTACGATGACTTGGTAGTTAGAAAACTGGCTTGATCGCAGTTTATTCTCGGACAAAATATAGCAGATACCGGTGCGACGTCCTATAACCTTGCCGGTGGGTTGAGCTGGACGAAGCAAGCGTCGAAATGATCGGTCTCTTTAAGCAAAAAGGAGAAAGGATCTAAAAGCACCCACGTGTGACTGCGCGCTATATGGAGAGGTACTTTACCTAATACCTGTTTAAAACAGGCCTTGAATTTTATTATCCCTGGAACTGGTGGAACTCTCAATCTGCGATTGGAGTTGATGGTTATGGTGACTAGCAGCGGTTAGGACCATGTACCTAAAAGACTAGGCCTTGTATGCTATACAAATCCGGAAAGAATCTTGTAACAAGGGCGGCAAAACTGGCTTGGCGTCGTTTGTCGGAGTTACAGAACCATTGTTCTACTTGAACAAAATGGCGTCGATTACTCAACAAAATGAGTTTTAGCAGCTATGACGCGTAATTTGACTTTAGCGAGGAATGTTACAACGGCGTAGCTCTTAATCCTGGTCACGGCACCACTTTTTGTTAGGGCAGGCCAAGACTCGCCGTTATTTTAACGTTTTCTCGCGCGATGATGCGGACATCTATAATCCGAAGTTCACTTGAGCTGATTTTGTCTAAGCCGTACAGTATAGATTAATCGTTCACTTTCCACTTTAATTTCCGGATAACCTTGGGAAGGAACTTCAGGGATAGCACCTTAAACTTTCAAGCCACTTTCCGGTTAAATGAAGTTGGACTTTGTTTAGGAGAAACAACGAAGATGACTTCTATACTTTATTGATCTCAAGTGAACACTGATTGCACATATCGATATTAGCTTTTAAGAAGCTGTTCTTTTAGAAAAAAGTAATTACTCGCGAGAACAATCTTTTTCTACGTATTACAGTGGGTTTGGCCGTATTCATATAAAGTAATTACACCGAATCCTAACAAATACAATATATGCCCTTCGGTGTACGTGAGCCAAGACCAGTCTCGACTTGGCTTTGCCTGTGTCTATGAAAATCCTCTTTCGTTCTCAATAAAGAATTGCGAAAAATATTTCTGCCCCTCTTGGGAGCATCGTCGAAGTTACACATTTCTGCTGCTGCGGAATTATCGTCAACTGAAAAGTTGAACGCGTGTGGCAACGTGTGTGCCTTCAACCAGCAATCAATGCAATCGTAAAACTGCAGAATTCAAGTTCACATCGAATCGTTTTGCCAGTTTTAAAGAACTCCAGCTCGCGGCAATCTGGCGATGATGGTGGTTACGATTTCATTTCACAAGATCGTAATGATGTTTTGCCAAGCTAGACATTGAGCTTGCATGTACCTACAACGGTAAGCTTGTAAGCTACTCGTCGGCGGCTTAACCTCCCGGGTGGGTTTCCGCCCACGCGTTACTCGGTGGCATTTTCATTGCTGCCTTTCTTAAGATTCGAAGAGAATCAGAGTTTCAAGTTTGGTTTCTTTAAAATATTTTTCATTAAATCTATTCTTAACCAGACAAAAAAAAAATCCTGAACAGAGTTTTTTTTCTCTAAGTTTTGATTTAAAATGCATAATATGTGATGATAAATTAGTAAATCCATCATGTTTACAAAAAATTCCCGTATTCAGATTGGTTTGAAAAATCAGTCATAGGAAACTTCTGTTTTGAAATTTACATAGCAGATTCTGGATCGGGGTTTCAATCGACCATCAAAGTTCCTTAATTTTTATTTCTCACTCGTTTTTTACCTATTCTAAAGGTGCTCCACAATCTGATAGCAAGTAGGCGATGGTTTATTGGTAACGCACGTGTTTTTTTCGCTCCGTCGCGGTGAAAATTTAATTTTTGATGTTTAAGTAGTTTCTTATTGAAAAATTGTGATTTTTCTTAAATTAGTGGATAAAGGCTCCTCAGATCGGCTTGTCCAGTGAAAGAGAGTGCAATTTATTTCGTCTGCTCCCCCAATCGGTGCGGGTAGAGATAAATCGCACTGAAATGAAGAGTGAGATTGTCAACACATAAGAGTGAGCGAGAGCATTCATATCCGCTGATGAAGAGAATTCCCTTCTCCGGAAATATCTGTTGCGCAATGTGCTGAGGAGAATTCGAGAGCTAACTCCGTTTATGCTTGGTAAGTTCACGAGAAAAGATGCTACTTTCCGAATCGAAGCTCCCAGTGGTGTACTGATTTTCTAGAAGCCGTCCTGATCTTTATTGCAATTGATTTTGCAATAAAAACAGTTTAACCTCTTAAACCAATGGTAATCTTCGGTTCAGATGATATTTGAACGGTGTTTTTCTGTATAAACTAAAAGCCATCTAACTTCATTTCTCTTCTACTGCATAAATTAAGGCGTATATTGCACCGCTATTTCGCCTTAATTTATAAAATCTAAGAAGAGCTGCATTTCATTTCCACCAATCTACTGGGGTCTTGAAAAATCCTGGTTTTTGTTCTTCGCGGTGTCCTATTTTTTTGATGAAACCACCTGTCACCTCTTCTTCGAACGCTACCTTTTGCAAAAAAAAAAATCAGGCATGGTAGCGGAGTAAAAATTGTTTATATTTTTTCTACGTTGTGTGGTGGGAGTCTAAATATTTTTCTCCTTCTTTACTCTGAGGTGTAGGACTGAAACACAGGGCGCTCCTTGTTTAGAATTCTCTTTCTCCCATTCGGATGAAAATGCTCTTACACTTGCCGTCCGAGTCACTTACAGCTCGTGTAAACTCGGGTTACGAGTTGAGCACGATCAGCGAAAGAGGATTACACTCGGAAGCCGAACTGAAAACAGTGTTGGTTTCTCCCGGCTCTTTGTTGTTTGAGAAGAGCCGACCAACCATGGATAAAGCATAGTGATCGATAATTAAATGTTTCGTCGTTTGTGCCTGACCCGATTTTCCGTTGATTTCGTCTACCTTCAGCAGGTTTTTGGTTCGCTACTAGAGGAAACACACTTTCTTGTTGAACAATTGGTGAGTTCATTCCATTATCATTCTCATTCAATTATTCTGAACTGATTTTGCAATCCGGGAGTTTCTAGCTAAGAATTTTAAGAGGCGTACAAAGTTTGAAAATTAATTTTTAATGATTTAATTTAATTTAATTATTAATGATAAGACGTTAGGCGATCCTCGGCAATTCGCGGGGACTGTAGAAGAGTTGTTTTTTTTCTATTTTAACATACTTTTTCAACTAAATACATACGTGTAATGTCGTAAACATTTTCAATTTTCATTCATAAAGTTATATTATAATTACTGTAATAATTTGAAAGCAAGTGGCTGCGAGGAAGGTGATATGCGCATGAAATTTACATCAGAAATCGTCGGATTCTTCATATTATGTTGTGTCTTGGAACCCGACAGTTTGTTTATGTGCTTGTTTAGTAAATCATGTTTCAGGTTTGGAATATTTTAAAGTTAAGAAAACTAGAGTTCAATTGAAAGATATAAATTTATTCTGTATGATTCATATCTACAATGACTCAATGGAATTGTTCAGATACTGTGTCAGTCATGGATGTGTACTTTTACAAATATTCTGCAAAATCTTTGATTTCAAAAGACTTTGTAATGGTATTAATTATTTTCTCTGTGCTTTTAATATTTATTTTCAAGAGCGAGTAAAGGCGCTATATCCAAGTTGAATGATCAGAAATGATGGTGCACAATAATCCGAAACATGTAGTTTGATCAAACGTCCAGTAAAGTAACAAAATTTACAATTTATCGAATGATTTCATTTAATCGGTTTTGTTTTGGATTTCTGAGCAGAAAAAACCTCATTTTCACCCACAGAAAGACGATCTCATAAGGGCCAAAGGAGCACAGTAAATTTTAGCAAATGTGCTTCCAACGTGAATATTTCAAACGTTTCTTCCTCTCTGTTTTTTTTAATTGTCTTTGTGTCCAATACTGCACAGTGGGCCCGGCCGAGTAAAGATGAGCAGTAAATGTACTCTACTACACACCGTGATGTTGATAAGATCTGGCTGAATTTGGAGACGTTCTGAGGTATTGAGGGAAATTTTACAGTAGTCACTCTCGTAGATAATCAGCAATTTTCTCAGTTATCATACCTTATTGGAGTGGACCAGTGCTCTAAGCTGTTGACGTACTAGCATGAATGTGAAATAATTTTTCAATCACAGTATACATATATTTTGCTATAAACTTAATATCCGCTGAACATTAACCAAGCAATCTCTGACTGATATTATATCAAAAGCACTTTATTTTCAAATTTGTGACTGGGATTCTCCTTAAAATCTCATTATTTAAAAAAGTCAGTGAAGTCAGTTATTTTGAAGAAATTTGCTGTTTCTGGAAGCATTTGCTGAACAAAATTTGCTTCGCAATTTATAAATATTTCAATTTGGAAAGAAAGTCGTTTCTAAACAGTCAGAAAAACTCAGGAATACAACTTTATGGAGTTGTTAATTATTCTGCTATTCTGTTAGGATTATTCTTAAATCGTCTGAGAGTTTGTAGAAAGATAAAAATATTCCATAAAGTTCGTTAGCTTTATGTATGAAATTATTTGAAAATATTTTTTTAGAATTGTCTAGTGTTTTTTTTTTTAATTTCTCAAAAAGAAATTTACTTAATAAAAGTCTAACCATTTATCATAATAAATTCACATTTTCTCAAACTGTTACGATTTAGTGGAATGACTGCGGAGCTAATGATGAAATATAAAAAATGTTTTCAAAATCATCATCTAGCTATTTTTTCGCTGTCTGTTAGAATAGATGGGGAAGAAAGTGTTTTTTTCTCATTAAAGATGAATTTGACTTTTTTAACACTGTCCGCACTAAACTAATTTCTTCACATAAAATACAGGTCTTGTTATAGGATGTTTAAATTATCTATTTGAAGCACAGTTTAGCTGAGAAACTCAAGGCTCTAATATTAACTGGTAATTTCATGAAATCATAACTTACTCTTAATCCAAAATGAAAAGTCAAAATGACGACCACATTGAGGTCGAGCAAATAAACACAAATCTGAAATTAGTTTATATTTATATAAATTCGTGAATTTACTTTTTAATGTACTAAAAGCTCTCATAACTAACTAAGAAGAAAGTAATATAGTTCTTTATGGAAAAATTATTAGGGTTGGAAAAAACTTAAACTTGAAGAGTGATTGCCAACATTTATACTGACAAATACTTTACAATGTCTTATCAACCTTTCGCTAATCTTTTAATCTTTTATTTCTCCCAAATTATAAACAAATGTAGCTCGAGAACCAATCAAGCAAATGGTACCAAATAAGAAATTGGAGGGCATTTGAGTACGAGAAATATTCATATGATTTTTTGAGACCCCTCTTTCTTTCTAGTGGGGTGATAGAAAGCATATAATTTTGATTTATCTCTCAAGAATTTGTCAATATACAGGCACCATTCATCTTTTGTATAATATTGTTTTATTAGTTTCAAATTACTATTGGCGGTAGGAAATTTAATTTTTCAAGTTCATTTCGTTAAGTTCATTACTGAAAAGTTATTTGCAAAAAAAACCATAGCAAAAACACATAAAAAAGAAATCCCTTCAAATCAACTCACTCCTTGAGTCACAACCGTTAAGCGCGTCTCGCCCAGCCCAGGATTGGAACCGGGACGGGCGTTCCTCGATAATGATTCGAACGGTCATTTAAAAAGGCTTTTATTTTTTGTTTACATTAACCGGACAAGGGAGGTATAAATCATTAATTAGCCGGCTTGTGGTTGTTTATGTTTTCAGCGCATTTCGCCACCCTCCCGTGAAAAGGTATGATTTCGTTTGAGCCGCTCTAAGCTCGTGCTGTTTCAGCATCAACTTAGCTGAAAGAAGGAAGAAGAAAGGATCGCGCGCTATAATAAAACCGTAATTTATTGTTTTTCGCGATGCGTTCCTGAGGAAACAAAAAGGCATTATCGCTGGCAGAAATATTTACGTGTACAAATCGCATCTTGCAGTAGGCTTTGAGTTCAATTGGGCGCATGCTATTGAGTTTGAGTTTGAGTTTGAGGGATGGTGAGGAACAAAACCCAAAGTTGTTCCCATCATCTTGCGATGGCATGGTTTACTGAGATTTGAAGACTAAACCCCATTGAAGAGCCGAGGTTTTGTGACCCCAGGAGATGTGTGAAGTTTTATTAGAAGGCTTTTAAGATTGTTTTTATTGCCTTGTGGTGATCTTGGCTTTGTAGCTTTTTTTTTCGTTTTGTCTTGTTTGGGCAATAAAAGGTTTCGCGTCTCAATATTGGCGAAACCGCTTTTTCCGGCCACAGTTTTGGGATGCAGAAAAGTTCCAGCATACGGGAATTTGGCTAAAATTTGGAAGTATAAAAAATGCCAAATTAACCGACCCGCTGAGAGCTGGGAGGACTAATGATCGTATGGGAACCAGCCCACCTTATTCTTTTTCTAATTTCTCGAACCCTTGGCGGGTGGATCGGAAGTTTGAAAATTTCACGGTCTCAGAGAAGAAGGTACGAAAAAAAGGTGCTTCATTTGTATCTCTCGTTTTGTTTTCTCCCTCGTTAGAGATGCTGCGCTGCGGTGAAAGTGGTTTTTGCTGTTTTATTGGTTTTTAAGGCACATCCAAGATGGTCGTAACGCTTTATTTTTAGCCATCTTTCTCCTCGTTTTGGTGATTACCTATTTCGATAAGAACATCTTGGCGTGTCTTCTTCGCACGTAAAAGTTTACTTTCAAACAGTCGAGCGCGCCAACTGTTGGCGATTGATGAAAGTTGCAAACTTGTAAAGATGGGAATAATTACCTTGCAGTTGGTGGATAAATGATCGCTTATGTTTTGAGCTGAAGAAACTCACCTGTGGAGAAGAAAGAAAAGCAATTTAATTAATTCATTCAAATGTTGTACGATGAAAAGTTTTCAATTTATGACTTCATTTGGAACAACATCTTAAATAAGTTATGAGATTCATGGAATATGTAATGTTAATAAAATACATTTATTCTTGAACTTATGTATTTCAAACAATTTTTTTCCTTAAATTTAGAGAGCTTAATCAAATAACATCTTTTAAAGTTTAGGTTTTCTGCTGATTCGATTTTCAAAAGTAAAAACTTTAAATCAAATTTATGAGGGAAACCCCACTCACAACAATGTTTAATACTGCCGAGCCACCCTCAACGAAGTGCCACGTCGTATGCAAATTGCTGCACTCTATAATTTATCAATTACAATCAAATTACTGTTCGGTAATAAAAATCATGCTTTTTCAATTACTTTGATTAGCTTCCTGCGCCATTTCACTGTCCCCCGGCACGCAATTCGGATGTTTCCCCTTTTAGCAGTGTGGTTTTTTTATCCACTTTCCTCCTACGTACTTAGTTACTGATTGGCAAAAGTAAAAAGGAATGCTTGCGCTCTGCCCCCGTTCATCAACTTTGGTCAAGTCATTCGGAGTAATAAAATGAAACCATATGTTTTTTTAGATGTATTTTTTTTATTTGTATGATGAAATTTACTCTCCATCCGCCCGAAATAGATGCAGAAGATTCGTGGTCTGCTGTTTTTTTTTTGCCATCATGCGTTTCGATTTGTGAGCTAATTTGATTAGGCAATGGATTTATGTCTGCTTCTTTGGCTTCAACATTTCAATCCATTTCAAAATTCAGTAGAATTTTCGAGGCACGTCATTAAATGTTTCAAGAAACAATATAAGTGTCAAAAAAGCATTAGACAGCACAAACGGCACATCCTAATCAGAAACTTTGCATTTGGAATGAAGCAGAATACAGCTGAAATTACTGTGTCATTGTTCTTCCAACTTAATGAACAACCGACTTGACTGACTTGACTGACTTGACTGACTTGACTGACTTGACTGACTTGACTGACTTGACTGACTTGACTGACTTGACTGACTTGACTGACTTGACTGACTTGACTGACTTGACTGACTTGACTGACTTGACTGACTTGACTGACTTGACTGACTTGACTGACTTGACTGACTTGACTGACTTGACTGACTTGACTGACTTGACTGACTTGACTGACTTGACTGACTTGACTGACTTGACTGACTTGACTGACTTGACTGACTTGACTGACTTGACTGACTTGACTGACTTGACTGACTTGACTGACTTGACTGACTTGACTGACTTGACTGACTTGACTGACTTGACTGACTTGACTGACTTGACTGACTTGACTGACTTGACTGACTTGACTGACTTGACTGACTTGACTGACTTGACTGACTTGACTGACTTGACTGACTTGACTGACTTGACTGACTTGACTGACTTGACTGACTTGACTGACTTGACTGACTTGACTGACTTGACTGAC
Source organism: Uranotaenia lowii (assembly GCF_029784155.1). Lineage (NCBI taxonomy): Eukaryota > Metazoa > Arthropoda > Insecta > Diptera > Culicidae > Uranotaenia > Uranotaenia lowii. The sequence goes on from NC_073692.1 coordinate 434,447,807, forward strand.
TTGACTGACTTGACTGACTTGACTGACTTGACTGACTTGACTGACTTGACTGACTTGACTGACTTGACTGACTTGACTGACTTGACTGACTTGACTGACTTGACTGACTTGACTGACTTGACTGACTTGACTGACTTGACTGACTTGACTGACTTGACTGACTTGACTGACTTGACTGACTTGACTGACTTGACTGACTTGACTGACTTGACTGACTTGACTGACTTGACTGACTTGACTGACTTGACTGACTTGACTGACTTGACTGACTTGACTGACTTGACTGACTTGACTGACTTGACTGACTTGACTGACTTGACTGACTTGACTGACTTGACTGACTTGACTGACTTGACTGACTTGACTGACTTGAATAAAAGGAATTCAATGACGGGGGAACTAATTATCCATAAATCTGAAGACACGAATTGAATGGAAGTGTATCTGATACCAAACAGAAGACACTGTAAGGAATGAAATTTAAAATTTAAACTTCTAATTAGATCTAAGTATCTCCTCTTTCAAGAGTATAACAGAATTGCAACTTTTTGTTTTCAACCACTATTGTTTTATAATTGCTGGCACTAATATTAGAAACCTTAATTGGTCCCCATTGCGCGGTTAGAAACATCAATCAAACGAAGAACATTCTCTAAGAGATGTTCTCACCCCGCACATCGGAAAACCATCGGATGTTGGAGTGCTTACTCAATTTGAATTTACAGCCGGTTGAGTTGGTCCTTAAGCTTCACACAATTTTCAGATGAAAAAAAATTGGGAAACGGAAATTTATTTGTTTCAAAAATAAGTATTAACAAACATGTCGGAAAATTGGCTCGTCTCCGGTGGAATTCAATCTGTAATCACTTTTGGCCTAAATAATTTTAAATGGTTAATTTCGATTTATAATTCAATGAACCTTCAGTATTGAACTCAAATTTAAACATACAAAAACACTACCTTGCCTTAAGAATGGGCTTATATTAAGAAGTGTTACCAACAATTTCAGTATTTGAAACCAACCATTTTAACTTCAAAACTCATCTATCGAATGCTAATTTAACACATCAACAAGTAAGTAGCCATGTGAAACTTTGATTATAGAAAAAATCGCAAATATCGTTAGACATTTAATACTGATATCAAATATCCTTGAAGAAACCAGTTTTAGCCCCAATTTTATTTATGGTTCCTTGTTTATCTGTTTAAATGCCCAACTTTTTAAGGACTTTTGAAAAATTACACAAGGTCACATTTTTCCGAGGAGCAAATGATTCAAGAGCTACTTATGATCACTCTGAATGCCCTGAATCCAAATCTGTAATGATTTTTTTTCAACAAACTTTTGTTTTTCAAATAACTTTTCAAATAAGTTAAAATCAGTTAAAGTTCAAATCTTTTTGCATGCTTCAACAAATTTGTTAAATTAAATGCAACCATTTTTTGAAACTTTTTTCGGTAAGATCAAAAATATTTGTAATTTGTAAAGATATTTTTCCAAAATTTGAAAAACTGAAGTTTATTTAAATTAGATCAATAACCCTCCAAAGCCGTTCGGGTCAATATGACCCGAAGCGCACATTTCAAACATCTTAACCATCATTCCAATATATTGATGAACTGGTAATTTTAACAGACCAAGTATGTTCTATGAAAATAATGATCAAATTAACGCCAATAAATTTAAATTTGAGTTTTCAAAATTGGTTCATTGAGAAATGAAATACAGCTAAGCAAAGCCAAAACTGGATGTCGTTTTTTCAAAGTAAGACTTTTTTCTACCGGAAGATCTGTCATAGCGGTAAAAACTTTCATTGGACCCCAACATATCTATACATTGTCGGATAGATGGATTCTTGACAATTTCATAGATCAATGAAATAATTAAATACAGAAAAGCTGTCAGAAGTTATGAGTATTTTAAAAATAAATTTGATTTTTCGGGCTTTTTACTTTCTGAACCAGTTTCTGATAACCTGGTAATACATATCGACTTTATTTTGAAATGTTGAGAAACTAGATTAAATTACCTACACAATGAATATAATATCATCAAAATCGGTTAACATTTACAGCAAGGAGAACGAAATCAAATTACAACTCATATTTCCCCGAAACGGATATTTAGCGAACGGCTTTGGAAGGTTAAGCATCATCATCATCATCATCAAATTATTCATTAATTGAATGAAGTATAATTAACAAATTCAGAATCAGTTCATATCAACAAATCTGGAGTTGATAGAAAAAATCTAACGAAAGATAAGAGTTTAGGACACCACTTTTCCAATGATTTGACGATTTGATTGAACAAAATTCGTTCTTTAATTTTAAAAACTTATCTCTATCCTTTAAATATTAAGTTTTTTTAAAAATAATTTGACAAAAATAGCCACACTAGCCACAATATAGCCAAACTATTTAAGTTTTTTTTTAACTTTTTTGGTAAGTTGTTCAGTTCTGAATTTTTGTGAAATGAAAACGGAGGAGTAGGCGTTGATCTGAAGGCATCGCACATGTTTTGTTTTCGTGTCCGTGAAAATTTTTGAAAATTGATTGTTTGTATTATAATTTTTGTGTTAAGTTGTTCGAAAGTATATAAAACAAGTGTCCGGAATTCCAGAAAAACAGTTATCGCCGGAAGTGTTTCAAACCTGTTTGAGGACGTGCTTGTGGATGTGTTTCAATCTGGGTTATGGTTGTGCAAAAATGTAATGCGCGCATTGGACCCTCAATCATTTCTTTGCGCAATCGGTCCATGGCATCCAGACGTGAAGTTATTAGTTTTCCCCCGAAAATTTGCAAAATTTTTAATTTCACAAAATCGTTTAAATGCATCTTCTGGCGAAGCTGAAACCTTCTGCCAAAAAGTGGATTTTATTGCTCTTAACGTTTGCAGTGTTTGTTTCAAAAATTTGCTGTGGTTGGAGTTTTTTCATATCTGGTGATAAATGTGAGTTGTTCTTATTGCGCACATAGAATTGAGGAATCCATTTCGATGAAGAACAGTCACAATTATGTTTCAAGCAAAAAGTTTAGTTTCTAAAATATTACAGTTGGAATGGTAAAAGTCCAAAGAGTCCGATTTTCGTAGAAATACTGTGTGTCAGACCACACAAACTTTTTAAAGCTGAAATGGATCTACCTTACGCAGAAAATTTGATCAACAAATATCGTCAGAGTAAAAAGTTGGGGAAGTTCAAAGTCAAAGTGACAATGCGCGTGCCTTCAGTTTTCATACAATTATGAATGGTTCTAAAGTTGAAACATTTAATTTTTTAACGAGGAACGTTTTCATGAACAAATATGATATTTCAATGATTTGTAGTGAAATCATTCTGAACAAAAAATTTCCATCGCAGCAACCATTCTCAAATTGTCACTGGTCGTAATTTACAATCGGATGCAGTTTTTTTTCTTATCTTTCTGTAGAAAAACTGTTCCCTCCCCATACATACATTTACACAAACACACAGACAGACTAACCCATATGACACATAAAGTTGAAAGTTGTCTGATTGCTTGATCACCCGCCTGCTTGGATGGCTGGCGACGATGGGTGGCGATGTGCAACATTTAAATTTACCGGTGTTTTGCTTGCAATTTCCACACACACACACAGAAGTTGGGTCCCGATGAAGAAGGGTTTTAGGTGGGTACCTATTTGGGATCCAGATTGGGACCTTCGAAAGGGGTTTCTAACAACTGTGGGACATTACATCAGAGGGAAGAGAGACGCGACGGTAGAGAGATAGATCAATTTGAGAGTAAAATACGACGTGACATGACTGTGCATGACTTGCACATAAATCGTCCAATGTTTTGGCCACCAGCTTCTGCGGACAGGGACCCAAAATCCACCGGGTAATCGGTGTCCAGGCAGGCCAGGCACTGGAAACTGGTCGGTGCAAGAAAACGTGTCGAAAGTTGGAAGGAAAATCGATTTCGAATAAACATGTCACAGTGCGTTCTGTGTACGGTGGTCTAAAAAATTGATTTATTTTTTAATCACAAATTTGGGAATAGGTAGGTCAATGATCTAATTCTGTTGAAACAAAACTTAAAGGAAATTATGAGGATTAAAGAATTACACTGTAATTTTCACACACTATGCGAGAAGGTGTGTTCATTTTAGGGACAGCAAGGATGACACGGGATTTGCTGTAATCTTGGCCCTACTTCTACAAGATGCACACCGGGTCTCCCAAGTTGATCCACAAACCCATGGCACAGTTAGGGTTCGATAGTTAGTTAGTTTCTTAGCCCCGGATTGAGCTGCAGTTGTTGTCTTGGCCAGAACCTGGACTCGGTAGTACAAAAACGCACCTTGCTTGTGCTTTCGGACAAACAACATTAAGAGTGCTCGTTGGGGAGAACATAACTGCAATTTATGTAAATTACATCTGTGCGGCGAGAGGATAAAGATATAAATTTTCCGATTCTGGACTCCAGGAGACTGCTTTCTGATACCGTCAGCAGCAGCAGCAGCAAACGGTAATGTTCATGGATATTTATTTATTTCGCTTGAACTGACCGGGTGTTCCGTTCAGCTGGACGTAATCGGACGTAAGCTGGAACCCAATCCGGATCCGAAACTGATTTCATTCCATCAGAAGTGAATCCTTCGAGCTTATGTACGAGAGCAAGAAAAAGGACGTGAGGATGTGTTGAATGTTGCTTATTTCGATGTGCATAGGGTTGCCAAACTTCAGGTGTTAACGCCGAATTTAGTTCATGTTTATGCTGTTTATACTTAAGTGAAGCTTGAAAATCAAACAGTTAAATAGTGTATAGAGTTTTTCAATTTGTTGAATGCTACCTGGTTTTTAATTTGTAACGCTGTTGTTGGTAATCCAAAGATGATTTAAAACAAAATTGATCAACTGAAAACCCTATCCCCTAACCTGATCAATTTTCTCCTACACTGCACTTATTTCGGCGCTCCTGCTTGCACCGGCATTGCTTGCTTGCTAGCTGGTCAAATCCAATCTCAAATTGGAACTGATGAAAGAATTTTCCCGATAAGCACCCTGGTCAGCTTCAATTTGCTTGCTTGTGTGGCCGTTTCGCAAATCTTCCCATCTTCGATGTTCGTCGTCGTCCATATTCTTTCGTAAATACATTAGATATTGCCAGTCGATGTACCTCCGGCATTACGATTTGGCTCCAGTTCCGATCCATTCAATTTATTACAGCTCAAATTACCATACCAACTTCTACTTTTCCTCCCTGCTTTTTTGACTTCCATCCTTTGGCAGCATCCATTGTGCTAGAACCGTACGATAAGAGACTGCAATCGAAAGAACCCACGTACATATTGCACCGAGCTTCGATGATCTCACGGACCATGGACTGCAGCTTTAATGTTTAAATTAACCGTGAAATTTAGTTCAACTCGGCAATCCATCGGTGCCGCAATACAGCCAATCCAATCTATTTTTTTTTGGCATTTTTCCAGAATCGAAACGTTGAAAAACTTGACTTAAACATTATTCAAATTCAGGTTTTTTCCTTACTGGCTATCGATTTTCAAACAAACATAATAAAACTAGCCAAATCAAACAAACATGTGAGTCTGAAGTAACGATAATGTTCATCAACATAAGTCAGCTCAAGCGTGTTCGAGTACGCCAAACTCTTATTTGCATTAGATAGAGTAATGTTTACCAAGCACTTTGTCGAATTAACCCTTTTAAAATCACATTGTTTCTAATGAAGAACCCTTCACTCCTCACCCAAAATGCGGTAGAAACATAGCAAAAGCTCATATTTTTATTCCCCTTCATCAACAACGAGCAAGAAAAAAATCATTCATAGAACCAGTTTCCGGAATAATAATTGAATGCCCAGGCACACGACTGCCGAAAAATGGTAAACAATGGTTTTAATCCTTTTATCGGCGCTACCATGCATTTTCTCGATTCGAGAACTAGAGTTACAACAGCACACCCACATAAGGGAAAAATAAATCCATTTATTGTTTTGACCAAAGCAATGAGCAGCGTTGTTGACGAGAATTTGCATATACCCATTAGAGGGGCGCACCACGGAGAGCAAAGTGTGTTTTCTCCTTGACAATACGAAATGCAAGATAGATGCCGAAAAGTCACGTCAACGGGTTATTATATTTATGTTATACTGATCTTAAAACGCGAGGTGAGAAAACAGACGATAGTTGTTGATAGAAGTTGAATAACATTGCGTTCATTAAAAAACCATTTTGATTCAAAGCGATGAAATCATTATAATTTTTAAGCACCAGGAAATAAGCTTTAAAGGACCGCACAGAAATCTAAGCCGAGGAACACCAAAATACAGTGTTCTATATCTCTAAACTCGCTTGACCAAATATTACAGATTTGGTATTTATGAGTCACTGAAATTGTTGTGCTTAATTTTGTAGAATAAAGCTTCATCATTAGATTTCTAGTATTCGAATTTTGCTTCTAATAGAAGCACATTCGCGACAAGCGAAAAAGAAGAATTTTCGTGTTTGGTGTGCAACGCATTCCGGATAAACTAAACGGTGATACGGTCAAAATTTGGTCAATATCAACTTGACGTATTTCTTTCAATTCTGCTTTTAAAAAACCTGAACACTCCTCATTTTGAAGGTGTGTGTGTGTAATGTTGCTCCTATTTTGATTTTGGAATTCACTCTTCAGTTGTCAAAATGCCCTCAAAGGAAGAAGAGCAGCGTATCAAAACTTTGCTCGCGCATCGCGAAAATCCGAGCTGCTCGCACGCAAAGCTGGCAAAATCGCTAAAAGTTGCCAAATCAACCGTTACAAATGTAATTAAAGTGTTTGGGGAACGTTTGTCGACAGCTAGGAAGTCTGAATCGAAAACCGGAAGCCGCTGAGACGACAAAGAGAGTTGCCGGTAGTTTCAAGCGAAACCCTAATCTCTCTCTCTCTCTGAGATGCCGCAAATACGCTGGGTGTATCGTCTACAACCATGCATCGAGCCAAAAAACGAGCCGGACTACCGACTTACAAGAAGGTAGTGAGTCCAAATCGCGATGATAAACAAAATACGACGGCCACAGCGCAATCCCGGAGGATCTACACGATGATGCTGACGAAGTTTGACTGCGTGGTAATGGACGACGAAACCTACGTCAAAGCCGACTACAAGCAGCTTCCGGGACAGAAGTTTTATAAGGCAAAAGGAAGGGGAAAGGTAGCAGATATTTTCAAGCGCATGAAACTGTCAACGTTCACGAAGAACTATCTGGTTTGGCAAGCCATCTGTACCTGTGGCTTGAAAAGCAGCATTTTCATAGCTTCCGGGACTGTCAACCAAGGAATTTACGTGAAAGAGTGTTTGAATGAATGTCTGCTGCCTTTCCTGAAGAAACACGGTTGTTCCGTACTGTTTTGGCCGGATTTGGCATCGTGCCATTACGGTTAAAAGGCCATGGAGTGGTACGCCGCCAACAACGTGCAGGTGGTTCCCAAGGACAAGAACCCTCCCAACACGCCAGAGCTCCGCCCAATTGAGAAATACTGGGCTTTTGCGAAACCTAAAGAAGACCAAAAAAACTGCTAAGGACGAACAGCTGTTCAAGGCAAACTGGCTTTCTGCTGCGAAGAAGGTGGACAAGGTGGCTGTACAAAATCTGATGGCAGGGGTTAAGCGTGAGGCCCGGCAATTCGGATTTGGAAAAGCGGAAGCCTAACTGAATATTTTCCTGAATTTTATACTAATTAAACTTGAAAAAGAAATTTAATTTAATTTTTTAAATAAACGATTTCACCGATTTACACGCGTTTTCCCTTGACAAAATTTTGACCGTATCACCCTTTACGAGATAACTTGTTTTATCACTTGACATGTTTGAGTTTTACTGAGAAGCATAACTCAAATGTGATACATTTTATATGAGAAAGAGAACGCCAAATTTTGGTGCTTCGCGCTTAGATTTCTTTGCGGTTGTGATTGTGTTGAGATAGATGTATCATCATGATTCATAAAAACATACTGACACATGATAAAAACATAAATCTTCATGAAAAAATGTATGGGTATGTATGTATGTGTTAAATATACAAAGATAGTCATGTATGATTATGAGTAAAGTTTTTGTAGCTCTGTAAATCTTACAAGCTCATGTTTCGAAGGAAGCTAATTCTGTCCCAGGGTGATCTCAACTTGCCCCACACAGCGACTCATCTTCAGCTTTTGGCACAAGGATTGGTCGATCTTGGATCGATCTTTGCGATATCGATCTTTTGAACTCAAATTTCCAATTTTTTGGATCGATTCTTTAGCCTTGGAAAAATTGATTAAATCGGTTTGTTTTCGATCCGATCTTTCGATCTTTGAAAGTTTTTTTTCTTTTTATTTCTGAGATCTTGAGATTTAGTTTCGTGCAGAACTTTGATTCCTGTACCATACTGAAACTGCTTTTCATTATTGGTACTTCCATACCAATAAAATTGAGACCGACTGAATAGGAAGGGTTTTTTTTATCCGTATATTCTTGAGGAAAACTTGAACTTTTATCAAATACTCAAGTAATCGAAAGTTCCATAGAATGGTCGCTTGAAAGCTTATTCGGCCTTCAATTAAGCTTCAATATTCTGTAGCATTTTACTCAGCTCAAGTTTCAACTTCTTATCGATACTATCAAATCTCAAAGCTAGTTTGCCGAAATCACAGGATATATCTAACTTGCTCATTTGAGAGTATAGAAAAATGCAAATATTTATTCCGTTTTCGATATGTCATAAAGCGTAGTTCTTTTAGAAATGGGACAGTTACGAATGCGTGTATCTCAAAAACCATTCGTTTGATCGAAATACTTTCTTTGAAGAAAATGAAGGTAATGTTATGATATTCCATGAAAAAATTTCAAAAAAATTATTTATAGTTTTTTCTTAGAGAAATTTCTGTTTTATTCTTGGTATCTCCCATTGGCCGGCGCACACTTTTTTCAGTCATGGTATTGATCAGTTTTTCCAACTTATACTTCGTCAAATCTATATTTTAGATGGCTTCACCCTCCTTCTTCAATTTCTGATACTTTTTGATCCAATACTTCTCTTTTAAAAGAAACTGGAAGCATTTTAGTGGATACAGTAGTTTCGATATGAACAAATTTGATTATTTTCGACCACATTTTTGAACGTTTTTAATGGAATTTCTCCTGGAAAAATCTGACAATAACGAAGTAAAACCATCATAAGATGTTATAATAAGATAAAATCGGTTAGTATAAATCGTAGGTTGCGGGTGGAACATACAAGATTACTCTTTTTTGGCTTTTAATAACAGCGAAAACCAAAGTTTCGTTTTGAAAATTTTTGTTTTTTTTTTCGCAGGAGAAGAATTCTAGCAAATCATTATAATTTGATACAGAATAACCAGCAAATACATACTTTAATATACTCGCATACTAGATTCAAACGCTGGAATTTATTTAAAATAGGGTATTTCATAAGTTTTGTCGTTCATCAGAAATCATCTGTCCCATAGCTTCGGTACCGGCTATACAGCTTACGAGCTCTGGAACTAGCAAAAAATGGTTGTTTGAGGTTGGGTTTGAATGAGTTATCATTAGGCAACACTTTCAGCTTATCGGAGAAAATTGTTTTAGACATTTCAGCGATCTACCCTTAGTTTTTCGTTTTTTGAAAATTAAAAATACTAGTATGAGACTTGACTTCCCAGATTACCCTCAACCGTAGTTGCCGATCTTGTGCTTCACTCCAATGCTTGATTTGAACTTTGTGGACATTATTGACAGTGTTTACATACTTATTCACCACAAAAACTCAGTAATTCTTTGAATAATCAACGGTTTTGTCAGCTAACAATTGGATAATGACGAATTTTAATGGAAACTGTGCAAAATTATTTTTTTCTTTTTCTCTTGCATCGTACATAATTCAAAAACGCGTCAATTTAAAATTTTGAAAAAAATAGGTCGAATAGTACTTTTTACAGGCAACAAAACGCTGTCCAAATTTTGAATATCCGATATCTAGTAAACGAGCTATTAGCAAATGAAAGTGTCCCATTTCTAAAAGAACTAAGCTTTATGCACTAAGGTTCTCAGAACTTTTTCAGCTTGTATCCGAGCTGGACTTATCCGGGATATTTTATCTAAAAACCTGGCAAAATTCAGCGTTTGATTTCAAAATTGTCAACTGAAAATCCGGAAAATATCTAGGCAAATTTTGTCAAAACCCAGTAATAACCCGAAAAAATCATGAAAAAGAACTTAATGAAAAATTTGTTCATCGAAACTCATCAGCAGATTTAAAATCGTGTTCTAAGTTTCCAAAAAAACCCTTTCATGATTATTTGTATAAAATTAGCTTTTTTAATAAAACCGGGCAACCGGGCTGGACCATACTTCTCCCAAATTTTGTATTAAATATCATGGCAAACCCGGATAAAACCGGGCAATTTGGCAAGCTTAATATACATACACTCAACCCATGTCAGTTAAACATTCTGATGTTGAATTTAAAAACATATTTTTTTATTGCTCATACATTTGCTGTTGAAATATTTGAGCTTTTCTATCGTTTTTCACTATTCACTTCAGCAAATAGGAGACTTATGACTTTGATGTTCCTTTTTTAGACCTGATATCACTAAACAGTTGTTTCAATACCAACATATCAACAAAAGTGCGAGTTTTTGATTGGGGCCTAATTCCAAATCAATATTGAACATTTCTTACATTTTTTGTCAGCTTAATGCAAATGAAAAATCAAACTTTTAAAGAAATTTTTGTTCTAGGTCCAATGAAAGGTACCGGTTCTGTACCAAAATAGGATCATATTTCAGCAAATCTTTCAATAACGACTAAACCTATTTTGAAAATTTCCATTGAAACTTAGGATAAGATCATGAGCTATAAATAAATTTTCTGGAAAATTAAAACATCCTTCCCATTTATGAGAAAAGCTTGATTATTTAAAAACTACAGCTTAATGGGTCCAAAGTAGGGCAACTTACCCTATTATGGTTGTATGGTTGTAGCGTCTTGCTAAAGCAGTAGGCGTTGTCTTGATGGAAACGCACGTGGTTTCTTCGGGTCCGCGGAAGTTTTTCTTATTAAATTGTTTTGAATAGAATTTTTCAGTTTGGACGGCCACATATGTATGTCTGTATGTGTGTATGTTTGTCCCACCAGTGCACAGTGATCCGAAAGGGCTAAAAGTGGAACTTTTTTCGTAGCGCCTCTGTCTTTCATCTTATCTCTTAAGTGTCTTCAAAACATTTGCTTCATCAAACATGTTTCATAACATGAAAGCATCAAAAGTTAGTCAAAGTCCACTATAAAAAAAATGAAAATTCTAACTTTTTTATTTCAATAGATAGAGCTTCACTTTATCCTACAAAGTTGTAGAATACGTGAAAATTTGAAAGTTTGTTGAATACATAAAAACTCTATCTCTTTTCAGAGTAGAATTATAAAGGTTTTATTTTGAAAGTTATTTAAAAGTTAGTTTTTTTAACTTAACTATAGTTAGATGAAGATTTACGTGAATTAAATGTTCTGAACATTTGTTGAAGCATTTAAATCACACGTTTTGCACAAGATTTCAGCTTTCTACGACGTTTTCTAACCAAGTTATTGCAACTTTAAGTTTTATTTTTACTCAACTTCACGAGCGTTTATTGCAAAACATGCAAGTGGATTTTTAAAACTAATAAACCACATTGAAGCTTGAACTAAGTGCAACAAATTGGTGTTGGTTTGATTTGTCTCCAGGTGCTCGTATTTGAACACAACAAGCATACGTTTGATGTGTTTTGCGTGTTTCCATACAAAAATTATTTTCAACTGCCTTCCCAAGTAACCATAAGCACTAAAACATAGCCCTTAATCAACACTATATTCCCATATATAACTCTGTATTAATGCTTGTTTTGCACTATATGCGTATACAGTGAGCGAAATAAGAATAGCACCACTATGTGTTTTGATGTAAAAATATGAATGATTGAAAATTACGAAAACTTCCTTTCACAGTTTGTTCTAAATTCCTTAACGGATAAATCAAGCATAAGTTTACTTTTTTTGGACGTAACAATTGGCGTTGAGGACCAAAAATGTGAAAAAAGGGTGCGAAATAAAAATTGAACCACTTGAGTTTTTCAACAAAAACAAGTTTATTTTTAAAACAATACTGTGTAATAGTGAATAATAATGCTTCTACGAAGTATTTGAAAAGATAACTGCATTTTAAGGAGTTTTCCAGAATTCCAAAGGTTTTCAATGGTATTAAAAGGGAGTTTTAAGAGATGCTCCTCTAGCGTTAAGGAATTTAATATTTGAGCTATAAAACTTTATCAAACTGCATGATTTCTTCATTAACATTCATAAGTATGATGCAAAATGAAGAAACATAGCTTTGAGGCTGAGTTTGAATCCATAAAGCAAGTTGGAATTCAAAAATACTAATTTTTTTAATAGTCAAACACTATTTCTCTAGTTTTAAATCATAGATGGCAGCACTATCTTGCCATTTAACCAAATTCATACCCATTTTCGAATATCCGGGATTAATTAAGGAGAGCTGGATTATTTTGGTCAAGAAGTAAATACATGTACCGTGTGAACGCTTTGAAAATTCTAAGATCACTAAATCCAAAAAAAATTAGAATTGCATCTAAGTCACTAAAAGTTAATTTTTGGACCGATTATTAAGATTAAAGTTATACTTTGCGATGGAGCTTGATGGACCAGACGGCAAGCAGTATTATTGGTATGATTGGCAATTGAATCGGAAGTTAAGACGAGCAGGAATTTTGGCGGTTGTACATTTTTGTGCTGGTGATTCTTTTGCAAATCCGGAAATACTTTCTGCAGCGTGAACTTCGAGAAAACTATGATTTGAAAATTCATCAAAATGATGGATATGGACGTAAATAAACATGCAAAATCATTATTGAGACTAAATTTGGTTTTAACTGCAAGATAGTGCTGCCATCTACGGCTCGAAACTGGAAAAAGTGTGGTTTACTGAACAAAATAAAGGTTTTTGACTTCCAACCTATTTTTTTCTGATTAAAAATTATTCCTAAATGTTTGTTTCATCATTTCACGTCATTTTAATGAAGAAAGTAAATAGTTCGGTAAAGAATTACAGCTCAAATATCAAATTCCTCAACTTTAGAGGAGCATCTCATAAAACCTCCTCTTAAAACCTTTGAAACCTTTGGAATTCTGGAAAACTCCCTAAAATGCAGTTATCCATTCACATACTTCGTAGAAGTATTATTATTCACTTTTACACAGTAAATTTCTTAAAATAATCTTTGTTTTGAAAAACTCAAGTGGTGCTATTCTTATTTCGCACCCTTTTTTCACATTTTTGGTCCCCAACGCCAATTGTTACGTCCAAAAAAAGTAAACTTATGCTTGATTTATCCGTTAAGGAATTCAGAACAAACTGTGGAAGGAAATTTTCGTAATTTTCAATCATTCATATTTTTACAAGCAAAACACATAGTGGTGCTATTCTTATTTCGCTCACTGTATAATGCCGATTTAATGCTAAAAAGGCGAAATAGCGGGCTGATTAAATGCTATCACAGCATAGCCTTTGATAAGCATAACAAATGCTGAATTAGAGCACCATCCAAACGTCATTTTTCGCAAGCCGTATGAAAGCATTAACAATGCATACTAAGAACACTTTTTGTTTATTTAATTATTATTTTTTTGAATAATTAAAATGAACAAAAATTGAATAAATAATTATTATTTGCAACATCAATCAACCTGCTGAATGAAGGAGGGCTATGCCTGCTTAATGAATTCTTCTGAGTCTCGAACCGAGGATCCCTCAGCAGCCTTTATCTCTCCTTGCGCCTTTACCATTTCGACCACTCTTTATGCTGATAAGGTGGGTGAAAAAACCCGTACTTCAAGTATTGTTTGGGTCACACCACTCCTAATGCTTATTAACTTTAGAGCTACTCTATATGTGCATATAGTGCTAATTTTCTTTATTGCTTCTATGCATTAATAATGCTTATATAAAACAAAAAAGCATTATGAATGTTGATTTAATGCCAACTTGCATTAGAAATGGTGATTTTATGCTAACTTGCATTAGAAATGTTGATTTAATGCTGATTCAGGGTTTTGGCTTAATGCTTATGGTTACTTGGGTTCTGCCTTCGTTCTGCGCAGCATCTGCGTAGCCTGGAAATCAATTTTTCCATTTTTCGTATGGAAATACGTGAAACACATCAAATATATGCTTGTTGTGTTCAAATACGAGCACCTGGAGACAAATCAAACCAACACCAATTTGTTGCACTTAGTAAAAGCTTCAATTTGGTTAATTAGTTTTAAAAATGCACTTGCACGTTTTTGCAATAAACGCTCGTGAAGTTGAGTAAAAATAAAAATTAAGAAAGCTGAAACCTTGTGCAAAACGTGTGATTTAAATGCTTCAACAAATGTTCAGAACATTTAATTCACGTAAATCCTCATCTAACTATAGTTAAGTTTAAAAAACTAACTTTTAAATAACTTTCAAAATAAAACCTTTATAACTTTGCTTTGAAAAAAGATAGAGTTTTTATGTATTCAACAAACTTTCAAATTTTCACGTATTCTACAACTTTGTACTGTAAAGTAAAGCTGTATCTATTGAAATAAAAAAGTTAGAATTTTCATTTTTTTTTATAGTGGACTTTGACTAACTTTTGATACTTTCAAGTTATGAAGCATGTTTGATGAAGCAAATGTTCTGAAGACACTTAAGAGATAAGATGAAAGACAGAGGCGCTACGAAAAAAGTTCCACTTTTAGCCCTTTCGGACCACAGTGCAGTGGCTGATAGGTCTCTCGACACAAGTCGGTACGTGAAGTCTTGACCGCACATTCAAATACTGTTCATGCTTAACTCATCAATAATAATTGCAGTACAACCAAGGGGTCCGTTACCACTGGTTTGGGACAGGTTTGACTCACCTCACTCCCTTCCAACTGTTCGAAACAAATAAAGAGTCCTGAAAAGGTACCTAAGTAACTTACTCAAGATTCCAAATTTGCCGAGATACTCCGGGTGGCTTGAACCCACAATCCATTGTATATCAGTTTTCCGTTCGTTTGATGCCCTGTCCTACCCCCCACTTATCCCCAATAATAGAGTTAAGCTATTTTAAATTTATAATCAAAAAGTTGCAAACTTGAATTCATCTTACCTTGTAATCAACGGTACTTTCCTTACTTACCCACCAATTGAATTTGCAACCACTGCTTAAAATCATCATAAAATAAGCTGCATTGATACATGTAAATATCCGATTCCTTTCTACCCATGCAGTTGCATGTAATGTTACATGATTTTTTCTGACTGTTTAGAGTTGCATCTACCAACAAACATTAGGAGGTCAAGCGTGATTCGCCCGACAAGCGTGAACACGTTCGTTACAATCTCCGGTTGTAGCGAACGCGATGATATCAAACTGAGAAAGCTACACATCGATAGATCCGTTTCTGCGTTAAAGGGAGCTTATTTTAGCGATCACATACCATCTTGTTGTTCGTTCGTACTGCACGTTTCGGCTTGTGGGGCGAACCACTATGGTCGGGCCAACTGTGGAGCAGAGAACGCAGAGATACGCTCCGAAGGGCAATGCGCTCTAGCAACTTAAAAAAAAATACAGAAGAAAATATTAGAAGAAAACAAAGCGACGACTATGGAAATTGGATTGAGATTTTCATCTCTACACACATCAGAGATATTAAGATGGCAAACGCCCATATTTCAATTTTGACTTCACTGATGAAACTCTTTTCCTAATAACAAAACCTAATAACCTTTTTTGAGAAATCTTAAGATTTATAAAAAAAAAAACTTAAACTAACAAGATTTATGACTATGATACAATTGGGAAAGAGTAATTGTTACCGGTAAATTACTACAAGTAGGTATCTGCGAAATCACGCATCCACTCACCACAAATCGACCCCAGGTGAGGTTGCTAACGACCTGCCGAGGTGTGAAACACATTAAATGGGCAGCTACTAGCCTCTGTGATAACAGGACGATAACAACAATTAAAACTGCTTCCCGTCAGCGAGCGTCTCGGGGTCTCAGGACAGCTTCGGTCTTCTACTTCTGCTGATGATGCTGATGATGGTAAAAGGACTTCACGCTTAATAGACGAATAATGGCATCACTTTGTGCTTGCTGCTGCTTTCTCTTAATGGTCCCTCAGAGCTGCTGCATCGGAATGAGTCTGCGGTTGCCGTTTGGCGGCTCTTCTGTTCCCCAACCCAATGAGACCAACAACCTTTCGAGAAGACGTGACATGCGTTCCAAGGGGAATACATTATTACCTTCGCAACGAACCAGCCGGCCATCTCGGTCGCTTTCTGGAATCTCCTACTCCTATACGGTTCAGTCTACAGCTACGTGCGCAGTCAGTCTTTGTTCTTGCCGGGTCGACTTACACCTTTCAGAACATCGCGACATCATAAAAGGTTCCTGGCGAGTAGCTAAGTGTACGCGATGCACCGCCATGTAAAAACGTGAACTGCATTCAACCGACAACAAGACACCAGAGAGATAGAGCGAGAGACTTGATCACAGGCGGCTTTTGCTTTTGCTTTTGCTGCAGAAGACAGTCACTCCATTAAGCACTCGGCCTGCCACGTTATTCAATTCAAATCACACGGCCTACGTCGTTGATGCTTTGATGATACATTTCACTTGCCAATGCAATCATTGCCGCTTGCTTGGGTTAGTCTCCTAAAATGAAGAAACAAATCAATCGACCATGAATTTTCTCACCGTACAATAAATACACGACCAGAAAAACCCAAGTCCTCGGTTCATGAATATCTAATTGCTCAGAGCCTTCAGCCTTCGACCCATCGACGTCGTCGTCATACTAATTCCAAGAATAAAGTCAAACTTTACATGTTTATATTCCATCCAAAGAGAGAAAAAAAAACAGGGAAAACTTGGAGCACTTAATTCCAGCTTTTGATTGATTGACTCGTTGCCTGATGGATGGTCGACGTGAGTTGTCATCGTGGACGGTTGATTCAGCTTTCGCAAACACACACAAGTCGGTCAATTTGGCGGACAATCCCGGAATCGAAGCTTGGGGTTGAGGATCAAAATGCAAAGGGATAAACACATCTTCAAGTCGATGATTAATTACTCAAGCAAAGCTTAGCTCTTGATGGGACCGAGACGACCGTTCAGTCGATGACGATATTTATTGATTATTGCACAGTCAACGACCTCGAGCGAGCTATAGAATGAATTGCGGGATTAACCCATTTCCTGTTTGCGGACGAATTGATGAATCGGTGCATGCTGACTCGTGGAAAAATTTTGTTGTTTTTTAATGTCGTTTTTTTTTTAAATAATATAGTTGGATGATCTTTTCATTAATGTCGATAAGCAAACCAAAATTCTATTGAACTGACTCACTGTAATTGTTAAAAAATAAAGTGTATGAAAAAATACAAGAATTGAATCGGTTTGATAAAAGAAATTTAAAAAACAGTCGAAATTGTCGAAATTGTCAAAATTGTCAAAATTGTCAAAATTGTCAAAATTGTCAAAATTGTCAAAATTGTCAAAATTGTCAAAATTGTCAAAATTGTCAAAATTGTCAAAATTGTCAAAATTGTCAAAATTGTCAAAATTGTCAAAATTGTCAAAATTGTCAAAATTGTCAAAATTGTCAAAATTGTTAAAATTGTCAAAATTGTCAAAATTGTCAAAATTGTCAAAATTGTCAAAATTGTCAAAATTGTCAAAATTGTCAAAATTGTCAAAATTGTCAAAATTGTCAAAATTGTCAAAATTGTCAAAATTGTCAAAATTGTCAAAATTGTCAAAATTGTCAAAATTGTCAAAATTGTCAAAATTGTCAAAATTGTCAAAATTGTCAAAATTGTCAAAATTGTCAAAATTGTCAAAATTGTCAAAATTGTCAAAATTGTTAAAATTGTCAAAATTGTCAAAATTGTCAAAATTTTCAAAATTGTCAAAATTGTCAAAATTGTCAAAATTGTCAAAATTGTCAAAATTGTCAAAATTGTCAAAATTGTCAAAATTGTCAAAATTGTCAAAATTGTCAAAATTGTCAAAATTGTCAAAATTGTCAAAATTGTCAAAATTGTCAAAATTGTCAAAATTGTCAAAATTGTCAAAATTGTCAAAATTGTCAAAATTGTCAAAATTGTCAAAATTGTCAAAATTGTCAAAATTGTCAAAATTGTCAAAATTGTCAAAATTGTCAAAATTGTCAAAATTGTCAAAATTGTCAAAATTGTCAAAATTGTCAAAACTGTCAAAATTGTCAAAATTGTCAAAATTGTCAAAATTGTCAAAATTGTCAAAATTGTCAAAATTGTCAAAATTGTCAAAATTGTCAAAATTGTCAAAATTGTCAAAATTGTCAAAATTGTCAAAATTGTCAAAATTGTCAAAATTGTCAAAATTGTCAAAATTGTCAAAATTGTCAAAATTGTCAAAATTGTCAAAATTGTCAAAATTGTCAAAATTGTCAAAATTGTCAAAATTGTCAAAATTGTCAAAATTGTCAAAATTGTTAAAATTGTCAAAATTGTCAAAATTTTCAAAATTGTCAAAATTGTCAAAATTGTCAAAATTGTCAAAATTGTCAAAATTGTCAAAATTGTCAAAATTGTCAAAATTGTCAAAATTGTCAAAATTGTCAAAATTGTCAAAATTGTCAAAATTGTCAAAATTGTCAAAATTGTCAAAATTGTCAAAATTGTCAAAATTGTCAAAATTGTCAAAATTGTCAAAATTGTCAAAATTGTCAAAATTGTCAAAATTGTCAAAATTGTCAAAATTGTCAAAATTGTCAAAATTGTCAAAATTGTCAAAATTGTCAAAATTGTCAAAATTGTCAAAATTGTCAAAATTGTCAAAATTGTCAAAATTGTCAAAATTGTCAAAATTGTCAAAATTGTCAAAATTGTCAAAATTGTCAAAATTGTCAAAATTGTCAAAATTGTCAAAATTGTCAAAATTGTCAAAATTGTCAAAATTGTCAAAATTGTCAAAATTGTCAAAATTGTCAAAATTGTCAAAATTGTCAAAATTGTCAAAATTGTCAAAATTGTCAAAATTGTCAAAATTGTCAAAATTGTCAAAATTGTCAAAATTGTCAAAATTGTCAAAATTGTCAAAATTGTCAAAATTGTCAAAATTGTCAAAATTGTCAAAATTGTCAAAATTGTCAAAATTGTCAAAATTGTCAAAATTGTCAAAATTGTCAAAATTGTCAAAATTGTCAAAATTGTCAAAATTGTCAAAATTGTCAAAATTGTCAAAATTGTCAAAATTGTCAAAATTGTCAAAATTGTCAAAATTGTCAAAATTGTCAAAATTGTCAAAATTGTCAAAATTGTCAAAATTGTCAAAATTGTCAAAATTGTCAAAATTGTCAAAATTGTCAAAATTGTCAAAATTGTCAAAATTGTCAAAATTGTCAAAATTGTCAAAATTGTCAAAATTGTCAAAATTGTCAAAATTGTCAAAATTGTCAAAATTGTCAAAATTGTCAAAATTGTCAAAACTATCAAAATTGTCAAAATTATCAAAATTGTCAAAATTGTCAAAATTGTCAAAATTGTCAAAATTGTCAAAATTGTCAAAATTGTCAAAATTGTCAAAATTGTCAAAATTGTCAAAATTGTCAAAATTGTCAAAATTGTCAATATTGTCAATATTGACAAAATTGTTAAAATTGTCAAAATTGTCAAAATTGTCAAAATTGTCAAAATTGTCAAAATTGTCAACATTGTCAAAATTGTCAAAATTTTCATAATTGTCACAATGGTCAATTTTTTCAAAATCGTGAAAGTTGACAAAATCTAGAGTTTGTTTTGATTAGGTCGTATGAACCACTTAGCATGTTTTGAGAAAATCGATGTTAAAGTTCCGAAACACCTTTTTAATTCTAATTTTATGACTTCTGGTCAAATTTATCTGCAAATGCGAAATTTAATGTAAAACTATACGCAGAACATGATGATGTCCTTGAAATTATCATTAATTCATTTCTTATCAATAAAGATGTACTTACGGCATACTGCATTTTTCTTTTAGCGCAAACGTCCTTTTGATCAATAAATAATTTTGTGCGCATAAACTGATTTGATTGGACCTAATCTTCACTAACTAATTCAAAGTTGATTGAAGAAAGGCTTTAAATGATAATCCTATCAAATTAGTATGCGTAAATCCTTGATCGAAAGTAATTTGTAATTACTGCATTGCGATGGTGGTCATTGGGAGTCCATCCAGACATTTCCGACCACTACCATAGGTGCTACTGGCCGTTCGAGGAGTATGAAAAAGCATACATCTCTTGATTATTTTGTTTGCCTCTGAAATGAAGGAAATTACCAATTGCGGCTGCTGACCATTCACGCAGTGGAAATAGTGAAATTTGTTTTATTGTCGAAATTGTCAATATTTTGAAAATTGGTAATCAGGGTGGTTCAAAATTTAAAAAAAAATAGAAATAACATTTCAAAATCGTTTGTGGAAGCAAATAATATCTCTAATAAGCATTGGGAATGCACAATTCTCAAGACTGGTGTATTTTTCAACGGTATTTAAGCTTGTTATCGTGAACAGCAAAGACCAGTTCACATGAAAGGGTTAGAAATATTAATCCTTTTAATTTATGCAACACAATGCGTATCTCTCGAGTGCATTACCCTTTTCCAATTGTGAGAAAGGTTTCGTCCTAATTTTTTAAACTGTTCTCACTCAGTGCTGTTTCCCACAGCAGTAAATAATCACTTAATTAATGCAATATTCATGAAATCAATAAAAACCAAAACGGTTGCTCTTGGATGCAAATTTGCATTCCACCACAAATAATAACGAGGTCAAAGTTCTCGAACGACCACGACGACATCATCCAATCGGCACCAGCTAATCTCAGGAGAAATCAAGTGAAAGGGTTTCCCCTCCTTCATCCCCAAAGATCCCCTCACTCATTCTAACGCTAGTTTCATAAATAGTTTGGTGATGATCTCTCCCCGTATATGAAAGGAGTAAACATGCCGAGAGACTGGCTCATCGTTAATGTTTGTAAACATATCGGTGGTTTATCGGGGACGAATCCTTGAGGTTGTAAAAAGAAGAACAAGTCGAAGTCGTGGTGCAACATAAATTCTACACGTATCGTAAACATCATTATATGATGCAGTGAGGAGCAAGTACCCTGCGATACAGATATTATGGCCGGTGTGAGCTTTGCTTTATGAACGGCAAATCACGAGGGATTTTCTCATCGCAGCACCGGACTATTTGTGCCCTTTGCTTCTTGGCTCCTTTCCTCCCTAGCTTCTGCGAAAAGTCCTCGAGTAGCAGCTCAAGTGTCTGTGCTCATGAATGAATAAATATGCTGATTAGGTGGATGGGATTAGAATAATTGATAAGCGAGTCAGCGGTTGCTGCGATGTGGTCGAACTCTCCATGCAGACAGGTACATCGCAAACCCACCTCCAACAACAACGAGTAGGTATGTCCTAAGCTTAATAGACGACGAAAAGGGATGTGCGTTGCTTGCGTCTCCCTTTAAGCCGGCCGCCGTCGCCGTCGAGACAAGACAGATAGTTAAACACGAAAACAGCGACGACGTTGTAGTAGGCGGATTGTGTGATGTGTTTCCCCCGCCTGCTTGGATTCAATTTCCTGTTCTGCTGATTCGGTGTCCTGGACCAAGTTAATGTGGCAGAAGGGGTTGCTCTAGACTAGAGAACCCTGTGAAGATTCACCGAAGATGATCTCCGATGATGACCACAACGACTGGTGCGTTCGTTCATAGGACTTATGGTTCGGCGCTCTCGTCGAGTAAGAGTGCGGGTGGACTTGTTTATTGGATCGTGCGATAATAAGTGATTTAATATTCACAGAAGAAGGAACGTAAGCAACTAAGAAGCCGCTCCTCCGACACACCTCTGCTGACCCTGCACCTTTAGATGTTGTTGTAAAACGGCGCTAAACGAACGGCAAACAAGAAGAATGACAACGCATTGCTGCTAAACGCATCGATGATGGTGTATTGTGTTTGTAGTTTGCTTTACTCTAAATTTTCAACCATGCTGGTGATTTACATATGACCGCCGAAAGCATTTAAATTTTTAATGGTAACAAATTTTAAATTTTATTTTTAGACCTATCTTTTCACCAGCATCTAACTTTTTTGCCTTGGATGATACGAAACTACAGTTTTTGAAAAATTTGAGAAGTATTGCCTGGGCCGGATTAAGCCATCGGGGGTCCGTGGCAATTTTTTTCGGTGGGACCCCTATGAATTGATTTTTTTTTTATAAACCCCATTGAATACATTATATTTGTAACATATAATGTAACCGGGAATGAGTTAAGTATTTTACCTTCATGCAACCAACATGTCTGGTTAGAAGCTGGTTCTGATATCTTCAAACAATAATTGTGAAACTTTGATTACAGCTGTTCTATGCAAAATTCTAATCGTAATTTATTCAATGACTCAATCACCAACATAAATTCTCTGCTTAAGAAACATTCAAAAATAGATTGTAACATGTTTTTCATTCCACCATTGATCGTTTGGTGTGTTATCCGTCGAAAGCAGAATGATTTTTTCCCATTTTAGTAATTCGTTGGTATTATTAAAATTGAAGACTTTGAATCCTAAATTCCAAATACAAGAATAATGGAAAAAAATCAAATCAAATTCCATGGAGGGACAGTGTAAGAGTTTGAGAGTAAGATCTTGATTTTCTAGAGAAACCATAAAGCTCAAGAATCAACACAAGAATTGAAATTGAATTTCTATTGTTGAACCTGGAAGAAGATAAGGTTACATACATAGAAACATTCTTGTTCATAGAATCACTCAAACAAATTCGTAATTCAAGTATGAGAATATTTTTATGATAAAAATTATCTAAAAATGATCAATTGAATTCAGAATGTTTACTTCAGGAGAGGATTATTTCAAAACAAAAGTACTTAATCAACAGCATAGAACTCCGGTCAAATCAGTTCGAAAAGCTTAAATATATTCGTATATCAAATCGCAGATCGGAACTGGTAAGAAAAATTTAAAGAGAAACTCAGTATGGCGATTGCTCTTGTTCCAGCAACTACATCAGTTTTTTTTAAATTGATATTTTGTTCAAGTTGATTTAGGGGAAAAGGGTGAAGAATGTTGAAAATAAGGCAAATTTCTTTAATGATTGAACAATTTATACTAGATAGTTCGTTTTTTTATTTCAAAAATTCCCAAATATTGCCTGGAATTTAAAAAAATCTCGAAACTTTAAATAAATTTAAGAAAAACTTTATCTGTATGTATGTACATATGTATGTTGGTTATCTACCATGGGTGCACGGATTCACCGCAGTTTTTGCCTAAGTATGGGCTCACATGCATTCTTCAGATTTTAAGTTCGACGAATCTCCAGTGCAACGTGTACACAATACCCGGACCCCATGGCTTCGTATGAACTGTTATGGATGAATGTATTGTGTTGATGTAGGTTTATTTTTGTCAATCAGGTAGGCTAGTTTACTTACAGATAACTTGTTTGAAACAGTGGGAGTTTTTAAAATGATTTGAATGCTGCTGACATGTTGCATTTGAAAAAAAACAGGTGTTTTTCTTCACTTTCTTTTTAATTTTGAAAATAATCACTGGATTCTGCTTAGTTCGGATTTTGTGTTAAGAAATTTGAAATGCCCAAATTTCGCCAGATTTTGGGAAAAATTTATCCTGATTTGCTCAGCCCACATAATGCGAGAATGGTCTGCAATTCATACTCTTAGGGGCCTCACTTTACTTGTATTAAAGTGAAACCCATTTGTGTTTCATTTTCCACGGAGGGCTTCCTCACCTGGTGTACTTTTCGCTTTAATTCTAATTTTTACATGTTGGTTAGTTTTAGTAATTTTTATTTTTGACTTTCTTTCCCAGATTCCTTAAACAAAAGCAGTATGATTAAAGTAATATAAAACATTTTTTTCTTCGGGGGCCCCATTGCCCCCCCCCCTCTTAATACTGGCTTGAGTATTGCTTAGAAAAGTCTCGCAGTATCCCGCTAGGCATTAGCAATGATGTCAATTGAATTGATTGGTTTTTAATGCAAAAAAACCTTATTCAACAGTTATTAACTTAATTGCCTAATAATATCAGTACGAAGTTGCGGTTTTTGAAAAAACTGCTCAGCAGGAAATTTTCTGTAAAGAATTTTTTAAATTGTTTTGTCATGATTATTATTATCACTTTGTTTTATTTATGTAGCGTAGTTATAATGATGATATTTTGAAAGTTAAAAGAGACTGATCCTTTAAGCAGGGAGACTTGAGCTCTGGTAAAAATCTGGCAAAATCAAAGAAATAAAAGCTCCATTGACTTTTTTAACCAAATCAGTTTTCATTTAACAGTTTATTAGTATCAGACAAAATGAATTATTAAAGTATGTCTACCACCCAATGTTCATTGAATACTTGAAGGCGCAATTTTCCAATGTTCAGATAAAGGAACTTTTTTGAGTCCTTTTTATCAGTAAATTATAAGATGAATATTAATAGTTTCACGATCCTCTCAGAAGAAAAATATATCTTTTTGGACTCGATGGATCGAGTGAACCCATAACATACATTTCGGAAAACTTTTTCTTAAGAATATTGAAAATTTGCTATTTCTTTGAAAATAATATATTCTAACGATTGACATATTGAAATAACTATTTTTATCTTAATATTTTTGTGTGGGAAATATTTTAAAATCATAAAAAGACCTCAAAGTCTTATTTTGTAATATTTTTCAAACAAAGTGCAACAACTCAGAAAATCAAATTTTGAAATTTTTTTGAGATAACAGGTTTGTTGTTTTGTTCTATTTGACCAAGTTTTCTTCAACAGTTGATACCTACATATATGTAAGACATTTAAGTTGCGAGATATAGCTGAGGAATCAAGTATCCTCATTCTCACCTATTTATATAAATTTTCGAATGAACAACCATTGAAAACCTGACAAATTAAAGATATATCGCACGCAGGAATTGAGGGCTACGAGCAATTTATTTACTTATCTAACCAAGGCATTGAAAATTGAAATAAACGAAATCACTGCAATAAACAAAGGATAAATATAAGTGTTGAAAACTATCAATTTTAAAGCTAAATCTAAATGTTTAGTTGTTAGGTTTAATCTTTTTTTGCACCATAAATCTTGCCGCTCTAAGCACTAACATGTCGATGCCAGGTTAGATCCCTGTCAAAAATAACACCATGATTTTCGGCTTAATCTACAAACTGAATAACGCTATTATTGAGGTTAAGTTGCAGGTAAACTGAAGTAGATAATTGTTTAGCATAAAACAAGGCTTTAGTTTTTGATGGATTGAATGCGGGAAGGTAAGGCCATTGAATCAACTTTGCAAGATAGTGATACATTTTATTAAAAAAAATCATTTATATTTGAATAGCGTTTACAGCAAAAATAAATTTGCTCATAATCTGCGAAAAGGTGAAGTGAGCAATGTTGTAAAACGGAAGGGAGATCGTTAATGAAAAGCGAAAATAACAAAGGCCCTAAAATTTATACTTGAGGAACATCCGATTCGATTGATACAAACTCAGAGTTGCACCCATTGAAGAAAACAGGTTGAGAATTGCCTTTAAAGAAAAATTGAATTTGGATTTATCGCCGCGAAAGTTTGCTCTTGGATTTTATCGACTTTTTTCGGCGAGTTTTAATATAAAAAACCAATTTTTACCAGTTGTCCAGACGTTTTGAGCTACTCTGGCTTTCACTCCTCTTCAGTGGACACTAAAATTATATTTTTCTTTAAACATTCAATCTTAATTTTAATTTTTAATTGGAACTTACAAATTACTGGCCATCGTCTAAACTACTTTGATTTTGGACAGTTTGTTTTGTTTTTCGTTTACATTTGTTTGTCAGTGTCTGTGTTAATTTAGCAATGACAGGGTCGTAAGCAGTTTTAAAATTCAATGAATCCCTTTGTCTATTAACTACATTATCGTCGCCTCTTAACTTAATATAAAACGTTTCGGTTGTTATCCTGGCGTTGTATCCAGCGACTCTTTCCAAAATTTTAGTGTTTTCAAAATCAAATAAATGTCCATTCTCAAGACTATGTTGCGCTAAACCTGTGCTTATTTGTTTTGTAGATACAGTTGTTTTATGTTGTTTTATACGTTTTTCTAAAAACTGGCTAGTTTCACCGATGTATGATTTCCTACATTGTCCACATTTAATTTCATAAACAACGTTTATGTTTTTGTTCTTTGGAATTTTGTCTTTTGTTTTAGTGAAAATCATGTTCTTTACCTTGTCTAACGGTTGAAAAGCGACATTGATTTCGAATTGCCTCAAGTATCTTGATAACTTTTCTCCCAGACCAGCGCAGTATGGAATGGTTACAAAGTTGGTCATATTTTTACTAGAAACACTCAAACTATTGTATATTTTGTGTGTTCGTTCTGCTATTACATTTGTGACTAGGTTTGAGGGATAATTATTTACTTTAAGTATATTTTTAACTGTTTTAAGGGTATTTTCCCTGTATTTTGTGTGAGTTAGCTTAATTGCTCTATCCACTATTGCTACGATTGTGTTTTTCTTATGCGAAAATGGACACAATCGTAGCATTAGTGGATAGAGCAATTAAGCTAACTCACACAAAATACAGGGAAAATACCCTAAAAACAGTTAAAAATATACTTAAAGTAAATAATTATCCCTCAAACCTAGTCACAAATGTAATAGCAGAACGAACACACAAAATATACAATAGTTTGAGTGTTTCTAGTAAAAATATGACCAACTTTGTAACCATTCCATACTGCGCTGGTCTGGGAGAAAAGTTATCAAGATACTTGAGGCAATTCGAAATCAATGTCGCTTTTCAACCGTTAGACAAGGTAAAGAACATGATTTTCACTAAAACAAAAGACAAAATTCCAAAGAACAAAAACATAAACGTTGTTTATGAAATTAAATGTGGACAATGTAGGAAATCATACATCGGTGGAACTAGCCAGTTTTTAGAAAAACGTATAAAACAACATAAAACAACTGTATCTACAAAACAAATAAGCACAGGTTTAGCGCAACATAGTCTTGAGAATGGACATTTATTTGATTTTGAAAACACCAAAATTTTGGAAAGAGTCGCTGGATACAACGCCAGGATAACAACCGAAACGTTTTATATTAAGTTAAGAGGCGACGATAATGTAGTTAATAGACAAAGGGATTCATTGAATTTTAAAACTGCTTACGACCCTGTCATTGCTAAATTAACACAGACACTGACAAACAAATGTAAACGAAAAACAAAACAAACTGTCCAAAATCGAAGTAGTTTAGGCGATGGCCAGTAATTTGTAAGTTCCAATTAAAAATTAAAATTAAGATTGAATGTTTAAAGAAAAATATAATTTTAGTGTCCACTGAAGAGGAGTGAAAGCCAGAGTAGCTCAAAACGTCTGGACAACTGGTAAAAATTGGTTTTTTATATTAAAACTCGCCGAAAAATGTCGATAAAATCCAAGATTAAAGAAAAATTGTACCATTTTAACGGCTGAACTGGAAAAATTATATTTGGAAATCAATTTATTGATAAAAACAGTTTGTAAAACGCTAAACGGCTTTTGCAAAATTTATCATCATTCCTTTTTTGTCTAAACTATACGCAATATCGTTTTGCACTTTTATGAGTGCAGTTTCTGTGCTGTGAGATGAGCGAAAATCAGATGGAAATTCATATAACATATTGTTTTGATTGAGGTATAGTGAGGATTTGGATTTGGGATTGGAATTTTTCAGATTTTCCCATTCGTATGGAAATTATGAAGTTTTTATAATGGTATTGAAAATGTGACTAAATGCAGGTAGAATGAATGGTTAAAATAATTTTAATTTGACGGAATGGTATTTCATCCACTCCTAGAGCATTAGAATTAATCAAATTACCAGCGTTAATGAATTCGTAGTCTTCAATAGATTTAATTTCAAATCCTTGTGAGTTAGAAGGGCAATGCAATTCTTCAACTTCGAGATGAGTGAAGTTAGAAGAGAATTTTTTTTTGTTTTGACAGCGGAGAAGTTTGACACAGCCAAATTTCCTGCAGATTTTTTCAATCCAAACATCTTTAAGTTATTTCAAAATAACCTGGCAGGTTAATCAAGATTGAGGCCCATTTTTCCCACGCACAGTTTAAGCTTTAGTTATCATCATGTTCACTTTATTTCGTAGGGTTTTGTTATTATTTCTAAATATCTGCGACGGACTTGGAATCCTTCCAAGAATTATAGGTCAAATTTCTATTTATGATAGCATAATTTATTCCATGGTTAAACCATTCCATTTAGTGAAAAAAAAAGACTCGTGATATAACTCTCAAAGTAATTTGACTAAATTGGTGTATGACATCAGGAGAATCGGTTAAAAGTAAATCAAGTAAAGAACTACTGGTGGTGTTATGGAAAAACGTTGATTCCCTATTGACACAGTGAAAATTTTAGCCACTCATGAAATCTTTAAACATTTCTGTACTTCCAGATTGTTTTAAAAGATAAGCATTGAAATCACCGATGAAAAAGAACTGTCACAATTCAGAGCATACTGTTGAACATGAGTTTGAAATTCAAAGCAAGATTTTTCAGGAGGGTTGTAATAAAGGCCGAAAAAGAGTTTATTTTCGTTTATGAGGAATTTAGTCTGAATACATTCGGTGCAGTGTACAGTGTACCTAGCTTTTGTCGGATTTCATGAGAAATGCAAACACCACCTGTCTGTTGCGATCATTCCAAATTAAATTGAAACCTTCAATTGAGATAACAATATCGCTCATAGTTTCAAAAAGCCTAAAACGTGACGTCATAAACGTCAAAAAAAATGATATCTATTTTGCTTTTCGTGAATAGATGCTTGAGTTCAATGAATTTGGATAAGTTGCTAGCGAATATTGAGCATATCGTCACAAAGAACACTATTTATCACAGCATTAGAAATCGCATAACCATCGCATAAATTATTTTTAAAACGCATTATCCACATAAACATGAACCATAAGCAGTCTTGATCCCACTCAAGAAACACAAATTATGTTGATTTTTCTGAACAAAATATTTGGTTTTTTCGTACAAAACTAGAGATGTACCAAATAGTAGTATTCGGCCAACAGCCGAATATTGAATATTGACCTTTTCAACTATTTGGTCCAACGAATATTCGTTCCCTCATGTTTTTTCAGTTTTTTTTGTAAGAGTTAGCTAACGCTCATCTAAATAAACTCGGATATTTTCCGATAATTCAAATAATATCTGGCCAGATTTGATTAATCTCGATTTTTTTAATGGATTTATATGTCATCCTGGATATATCAAGCATATTTAGAACAATTGATAATCTAAGCATAAAACTATGTACAGTGATATTACATGGATATTTTACTGAGACCATGAGTTTTTGATGATTGCTCATAAGATTTTTCATCATTTCTTTTAAATATTTTATGAATTATCCAAAATCATTTGAAACACTTGACCATGTAGAAATTTTATAAATTAAAATTCGGCCTATTTGAGCAAATACTAAGCTCAACTATTCGATGCGCCGAATATTTTGCTAGACGGTTTTTGCGCGGTATTCGGCAGTCCAGATATTCGGTACATCGCTACACAAAACTAAAAGTTTAAATTTACTTATGTCAAAATTAATTAAAAAACCTGCAAAAAATCATGGATGTATTTTGAACCCAAACAAATCGTTGAAGACCCCAAGGTTTGAAAAATTCAAAAATCATCCCAAATTGACTCGTTTTATTACAAAATTTTATCAACACTTGGAACACTATAGATCTACATCATTCAATCTAATGATTTTATTCTCGTTTTTCAAAAAAAAAAAAACTGTTAAAATTGTGGTAAATTGAGGAAGGAGTGAACCAATTCCTACTTTATTCATTCAAAAGAGGAAAAAACGGTATGTATACCTAATACTATTTGCCCAGACATTAAAGCCGATCTCGAAGCTTATCGGCCAGGGAAGTGGTCAACCGTCCGGGTGGTCTACGGGAGATCCACGCCAGGGAAACACGACTTCTACAGACGCGATAAATTCTGATTCGCCCAATATCCGTTAATTATTTATGCAAATGAGTGCCAAATGGTGGGGATGAGGCAACCCTTTTCGATGACCGGCGGAGAGGAGCTGAATGAAGGAGGATCGCCAACAACAATTGGCATGCTCGGCTCATGTGAATGTACTCTCGTGTATGTGACACCAGTAGGTTCCCGAATCAGACGGAAGCGACCATTTAGTAGTTGGCAGTCTACGGCCCACGCGATGCGAGTGTGTCCCAAAAGATATAACGACTCGGCATGTGACCTCATCTAAAGGGGAGACCAGGGGATTGGGTAATTTATAGACTTGCGGACATGAACCCTCACCTCTTGGGTTCGATTCCACTCATACTTGCCCTCACACCGGCCTGCTGGTCAGACAGACAGAGGAAAGGAATTTGCCCTTTCGGGTGGTCTTCGTCAGCGGAATCCGGCAATTGATGGTAGCATTTGCTGAACGATTTAATCCAAAAACAGTTGCTTCCGCAATTTGAACAGCCGACTGTTGTTGGTGCAACCGATTTCAGCTCAGCCCAAGTGAAAATTGTTTATGCTAATAAATATTGACCTTTGATTACTGAAAGGAGGGGGTGATGTTACTTTAAAAATCAATCGACGTGTAAATTTTCAATCAGCATTTCTGATAAAGAAGATTTCATCTCTTTAAAGTTTATTGAAGATTTGTTGTCCCAGATCCAATCAGAGCTGATAATATTTTTCGCAACTCGGAAACATGATTCTCCAACAGGGTGCCTCGAATTTACATTTTTATTGTGTTTTCATAGCCACCTACGATTGGAATGTGCCTGTTGGCTGCTCGAATGACGAAAAAAAAAACAAATATTTCAACTAGCGCCCCGACCAGCATACTGCGATTGAACAAATTATTTTCATTCCCTCGCCCGCTTTCATTTATGGACAAATTGCTCGATTCGCGAAATTTCGTTATCCGTGCCCTTTCTCCCTTTTGATACGATTTTTTTGTTTCTCTGACCGGGCGAACGAAGGAAAAAACACAGCCCGAAGACCGGTGGCTGTCTCGTATTCAAATCTCAATCCCTGGCACTGGACCAATGCCGCTGGTTTCATTGATAAAAAACCACTCTCATTCACAAAAAAAAAAACCCAAAGGTAGGGGAAATGGTTCCTCCTTTCCAATAACCAATTAAAACCAATTAAAACAATTATTCCAATTTGCTCAATTACACGAAAAAAATAGTAATAACCAGCGCCCGATTCCGATTCCCATCAGAATCGGACCAAACCGTAGGAGGAGTTTGTCGTTTGGCGGCCAGGAGGAATGTAGGAAGGTTTACAATTTTTCAATACTTTAGTCGTTCGCAAAACGATGACGATTGACAGGCCAAACCGCTCCACGACTTGTTGGATTTGCAGACCCGTGCCCAGAAGCATCTAACGAGAAGTTCGACGGACTTTCCAAACGGGTCAGATCTAACAAGACCGATTTGGTGCGTGAACGAACATATGTAGGTATTTATGTGATGACGACCCGTAGACGAGCAATTCTATCAGTTCGGCTTCAATTGGCCTTAATTATAATGATTTGATCTTTTCAATGGACGATTGACTGGACAAAACAGCAATAAATGAGTGATGTGATTAGGAAGATAAAGGTTTGTTGCTACATAAAAGATTTGATTAAGATTCTTTAGCGTAGTTTTTTCTAATGATGTGTGTTTTTACTCCCGTTTTCTTATAACGAACAACCACAAATTCATTTGCTTCTTTGCGAAGCTTTGGAGAGAGAGACAATTAATAGTAAATCTTATTTCTACTAGTTAATACTTTCAACAACAATTTTGCTCATATTTAATAAAAAATGAATTACATTTCATTAACTGTATTATCATTGGCTGTTGTCACAATCTAAGTAGGTTCTGAGGTAGACCGGTCTGATTACAAGACCAGACTGCTTTTCTATAAAAAAAATCTGCAGGTCAAAGCAAGCTGTGAAGACATTCAGCGTCAAATGGAAACTATAAAACATGACACCATTTAGAAGATGATATAGAAGAATAACAAGCAAAGTTACACAAATAAGCTGTTTTGCATGTTACACTAAAAAACATACAGATGGTGAAAGAAGGTGTGCATAATTAGACTGAGTCGATTTGGGGTCATTTTTGAATATAAATATTTGGTTCAAAACTCATCTATAATATTATGCAGAATTCTTAAGTAACGTTTACATGAATAAATTTAAACTTTTAGAAAATTGAATATTTTGTACTAAAAGCTCCACATCATTTTTGTTTCTTCCGTAAAACCGAGTCTGCTAATGTGTTTTGTGCCTAATTATAAATTTTTTAAAGGAAATTTTCCGTGGAACAATTTTATCCAAGACTGAAATTTCGTATGTTAAAAGACAAAAAAGTAATTAGGTGTTAAATGGTTGCATGTCTTTCGGTATTGAAATACAACAAATTCGATTTAAATCACTGCCAGGTGCCTAGCAAAGTATTACATGACTACTTTTTTCATGTAATACTTCGCGAAGCACAAGCAGTGATGTTATTTGAATTTATTGTTTTTCCATGCTGAAAGACATACCCCTGTTAAACAGATAATTACTTTTTTGCATCATAAGATACTAAGTTACAGTCTTCGACAAAGTTATTCAGCAAAAATTTCCTATTGAGAATTTATAAATTGACACAAAAGTCATTTGTAGGCACAGTCCCACAAAAGGAAAAACATTATGTTGATTTTTCAGTAAAAATATTTAATTTTCTCTAATGAACCTTAATGTTCAAATTATCTCGTGTAAACGTCACTCAAAAATTCTGCAATAAATCATTGTTGAGTTTTTAACCAATACAAAGCTTTTAAGACCCTAGGGTTTGAGAAGTTAAAAAATGACCCTAATCGACACAGTCTAATGCACCATCAGCTTCGCCAAAAAAAACTCATCAGGGGAATGACAAATTTCAGACGACCAAGCAAACGTTTTTTTTTTTCATCCCTGGTGTCTCTATTGACAATTTATAGAGATTTGGATGAAGCGACAGCTCACAGCGCAGAGTTACGTTTGGCATATTTTGCCCAAAAAACTAGAATAAGATGAGCTAATCTTTGAAACGGATATGTGAGAATGTTATATGAGTTTAAATGTAAGATTTTTTTTTCACAGTTACCCAAACTCTCTTAATTAGAAATTCTAAAATTTACTAAGGAGGTTCACTTGACTTCAATTTGTTCATACAACCTTTTCAAAAGTGTTTCTCAAGGGTTGTTCTAAATCAGACATCGTCGCTTGTCGTCCAGTTTGTACACATCATTATGTGAAATGTGTCCTTTTTATCCGGGGCCACTGTTGAATATATGTATAGATAGGTACATGGGCATCCTTTTGAATGACGAGCACCCGCTCTTGCTCTTCTTTTCGTTTTCGTGTGAATGGGATGATGCGCTGTTGATCCGCCGAGATTGCTTTTGGGTCTCCTCCTCGAATGGGTGAAAAGAAGCTCAAGCGTAAGGTTGAAAGTGTCCCTGCATATAATTAAAAAAAAGAGACCTGTCGAAGTGGTTATTTCACATTTGCTTCACTGCTGAGTATTTCTGTTGAATGTTTCGCAGCGATGAATGAGCTGGTCGCTCTTTCATTTTGAGAGATAATTGTAACAGATTGTGGTATTTGAATAGGGTAGACTTTTCACATTTCACTGTACAATATTTTCAATAGAAGGGCCATAATCAAGACCACACACAAAAAGTGATTCAAAAATGAAAGTATTTTTGGAAGGTTTTTATGTTTGGCAGAATCGATTGCTTCAAGACAGCTGCTCTCATCCACCCACTGAAAAGCATAAATAATGCCCAAGGTGAAAAATTTTAATTAAAAACTTTTCCCTTCCTTTAACCAATTTGGTTGACAATAAAAGCTAACTCTGGCCATAACTCAAACGCCACCGGGCGGCAGTACAAATGGCACAAATTGCCACACTAACATTCCCGGTTTTACACCTTCTAGGGGGGTTCTTTTCTACATCGATGTGCCTTTACACCTGTTTGAACTTTTGCATGTTGTAGAAACGAAACTCATTGTGGGGAATATAAATCTAATATCGTTGACATTTTCTGACGCTATAAATAGATTTTACAAATTTAGAGTACTTTTGTTTTAACTGTAAGCCAGTTTGTTAAACTTAGCTAGTAGTTGAATTAATTTCTTTTATTAATCAATAAATATTTCAGAAATTATGAGACCCCTACTCATGGAAATCTTCAATTGTCATTATGTGGATTATAATGAAATTCTTTGTAATTCTTGTCTGTTTTGTCGTGCATATCAACACTCTGTGCTACTTTCCATTTCAAAAGAGTTGCTAGTCAATCAATAACGACGTGGTCTTAAAATATCTTAAAATTGTACACAAAATCAAAATATTCCCTTTAAATTCATTAGCTAACCTAAGGTTGCAAGAATTTTTCAGTGCGTATCCGGGCCTTTTATCTAAATCCGGGCTTTTATCCAAAAAATGGCAAGATTCGGGCATTTGAATTCAAAATTATCGAAAAAAGTCCGAGCAATATCTGGGCAAATTTGGTCATAATCTTGAAATTTCTCATCAAAAATGAAGAAAACAAATGGAAAAAAAATCCCATGAAAATTTATCAGCAGATTTCAAAATGTATTTTAGGCTTGCAAAAAACCTATCACGTTTATTTCTTTGAAACTTGCTCAAAAAGCTTTGTTTTGGATGCATAATATAAAAAATTTACAACACAATTTTGATTTGATAATGAGAATGGAAATAAACCTGGGGAAAATCTAGGCTTTTTCAATGAAATTCGCAATACTGGGCCGGACCGGATTTTTCCTAGATTTTATTTTAAGCTAGCTGATCTTGTACGAACTTCGTTCCTCTTCAAATCATTCGACCACTACTTTATGACAGAAACATGTAATATTTATTTATATGCACGACTTTTCTGCTTGACCTACACACTTAAATTAGATATTAATTAAAAATAAAATGAAATAAAAATACTCTTAAATTTTGCAACGTGTACAATTTTACATCCACTGAATATAGAATTAAAACCGTTAAAAATTTGATCAGGTTTTATTTATCTGTTTATTAAAATGATTCAATTTTAGATTTAAATTATTTCTAGGTAAATTTTTTTTATTGAGTGACAAAGATAATTTTTATCTCACTCATTTTGTATGAGGAATCACACTTTCTTCCTCAAAGTCCGGATAAAAAATTATGTCACGTGCAGATCTGTATCCTTGCTTCTCGAAAATATAAAGGATCTAATAATAAGATGCTATGGAAAACCCACGAAATCGTCACCCCTGGATACAACATATTCAAAAAACATGTGCAAACAACTTCACGTTTTGTTGGATTCCCGGACATTCTGGAATCCATGGCAACACCGAAGCGGACAAGTTAGCAGCCATTGCACGCAACGAAGACCAATACGAAGTAGGAATACCGAAGGAAGGTATGTATCACTAGGTGAAATCAAAAGTTTGAGATTCATGGATGACCGAATGGAGGTCTAATAGGAACCTGAATTTGGCCAAAATTAAATGTGATCCCAGGAAATGGAACGACAGGGAGAACAGAAAAGAACAGGTGTTGTTATCAAAGCTTCGGGTGGGGCACACCAGA
The DNA here is from genome assembly GCF_029784155.1 of Uranotaenia lowii. Taxonomy (NCBI): domain Eukaryota; kingdom Metazoa; phylum Arthropoda; class Insecta; order Diptera; family Culicidae; genus Uranotaenia; species Uranotaenia lowii. Next base: position 434,483,602 of record NC_073692.1, read on the forward strand.
AGCACTCATCGACATTATATATCGGGTGGATCAGCAAAGATATGCGAAGTATGCGAAGTAAGACTCACGGTAGAACATATAATTATCGAATGTCCCGAGTTTCAAGGACCCAGAGGCACCTACCAAATTGATACATCATCAAGAAATGGATCGTTCGATACATCCTGTCGAAGAATAAAAAATATAATGTTTCCTGAAAGAGAGATATTTGTTTAACGAATTGTAAAAAACTTTCATCATTTTTCAAAGACACGAACCAACAAAAGTTGAAAATCTCTATAATAAACACAAAAAAAAAGTGGACATCCTCTTTTACCGTCCCATGGCCCAAAATTCGATTGTTGAAACCAATTTACGTCCCTCAAAACTCCCTAGTACAATGTATTCTATTCAAATTATATGTATAATAACGCAAGTAACTTGAAAACAGTAAACCGAGAATATAGACGACCCCTTGTGCCGACCCATGACCTGGAACTTACTACCTGGAGTCAATTGTTCATAGATCATAACCCCCATCTGCAGACTTTCATTTCAATCCGATGCATAATCATGACAATATTGCGAAAACAGTGAATGACTGATACATGTGCCAATTTTCATTACAATGCTATGCAGAATCAAGACAATATCGCAAAAACAGTCAACAGACCCCTTTTGCCGACCGCTGACTCAAAATTTGAAACCTGAAAGCAATAGAGCGTCCCTTAAAACTACCATGCGGAAATTTTCATTACAATCAGATGTATAATTATGCCAATATCGCATAAAAAAATAAAAAGCTGATATGGTCGACCCCTTAGGCCGACCACTGTTCCTAACTTTGATACCTGACATTGATTGCTTTTTAAAACTGTTGCTGCTGAATGTTTGTTTTGATTTGGTCTTCCGGTAAAAAGACGAAATTGGTTTAGGAAGCGGAAATTTTGAAGACTGTTTCTGCTGATTGATTGCTTCGATTTGGTCTTCTGGTGAAAAAAAAACGGAATTGGCTAAGGAAGTGCCGATTTTCAGGCAGCTGCTGCAGATTGTTTGTTTTGATTTGGCTTTCCTGTGGAAAAGGACGGAATTGGAATAGGTATCGCAGATTTTTAAGACAGCTGCTGCTTATGTCATCATTTTTATTTGGCTTTCCGGTGGAAAAGGATGGAATTAGCTTGGAAAGCGCGGATTTTTTAGGCTACTGCTGCTGATTGTTTGTTTTGATTTGGCCTTCTGGTTGGGAAGACTACCACGAATTATTCCAGCTCTCGTAAAGAGACAGGGTGACAACAAAAAAAAAGTTAGGGAAAGCTGTTGCTAAGAAAGTTTTCAGATTGTTCCGGATCTCCAAACGAGAGATTGGGAAGGCTTTTGTGAAGAACATTGTCGCTGAATCCTCAAATCGGTGTTTTCGTCGACATCAGCGACGGCGACATCACTGACGACAATTCAATTTGACCGTATGATTTTTTATTTGAGAAAAACAAGAATCAGTAAATAGAAGACTCGATTAAGAAAAGAGCTGAGAAGGACTGTAAGGCTATGAATCTGGGCAGTTACATATGTGTGTATTTTAAAAACTATTCATTTGATCGAAAAACTTTCTATGGAAGAAATGAAGGTGTTAATATGACATTTAATGTAAAAATATGAAAAAAAACATGTATCAATGATTTCAAGAAATACTCTAACTTTTTCATAAAATCTCTTTTTTATCCTTGCATACTTTTTTCAGTCATGTATTGATTTTTTTTTTACCACAGAAGCGAAACCTTTGCAAAATCATGTTATTTTATACAAACTCACCTGAAAAAAGCAATTGGAATCTGGCTGGAACCTTTTCATGAGTAGGCATCTCAAAGAATTTTATCTCTTAAATCCGGTTTTAACATAATTTTTTTTGTCCATCAGAACACATCTGTCATATTGCGTAAAAACCGGATGCACAGATTGCGATCTTTGGAACTCATCACTATTAGTTATTTACTTGGTGTCTACTAGTCAGGCAACACTTTTAGCCTGCCGGAAAAGGATATTTTGCATTATTTAAGGAATCTGCATTCAGCTATCCCCAACAACCATAGACTTTTTACCATGTTTAAGATCAAGGGTTGCACTTCGATGGTTGGTTTGAACTTCGTGTGGATCCTAGAGTGGCTCCTTATACTTCTTAACCATTTGGTCCGAAAAAAAATCAGAAAAAAAAACAGTTCATGAGCTTTCAAGTCAACAATGAAGAATTTTCGAGGAGCAAAATGCCTAAAAGGAGCAAATTTGTGCAAAATTATTTTCACCATGTCTTTTTGTATCGTAAATATCTCAAACACACGTTAACTTAAAAATCTATCAAAAATAGACAAGAAAGTCCTTTCCATAACCAACATAACGCTACTAAAGTTTTGCATATCCGAGCTCTAACGTATCTATCACCGAAATAAAGTGCCCGGATACTTAATGGTAGCCTTATCATAGCATTATATGTACATACAAGAATCTGCAGAATATAAATCCAATTTAATAAAAAATAAAATATTAGTTGTATTCGACAACACTGATGATAAATAAAATAATATCAATATTTATGGCAACGTTTGTTACCTTGACATCACTAAGCAAAACAAACAAAACAAAGTCAGTCTGATCTATTCTTGTGAGTGAAAGACTTGTCTGATACTGTATTTGTTTTCTCCACTCGTGGAGTGTTCCACCGAACCCGATAAAAACAAACACAAATTGTCGCCAGTGTATTGCTACCTCGCTCACTCACACGCTCTCTCGCAACACTGACAAAATTTTCGGGGCAACACCGCCCGATGGCAGCGCAACACCAGGTCAAAACCAGTGCAACACTGTCCGAATAAACAAACAGTTTGACAGCACCTAGTGGTGCACCAGTGCAACACTAGTGCAACACTCGGCATAAACAAATACAGTATGAGTGAATCCCCGAACTGAGATTCACAATAATCACCAAAAAGCAATCTTCGAAACAAATCTTTAAGAATCCTGATTTCAGTAAGACCTCTACAGAATGGCAAACAAGGTTTTAAATGATCAATTTACAGTCAAGACTAGCCATTTCACTACAGCAAAACAATAATTATCGCTTGGGTTTCACAATTTTCTACGGCATTTTTTAACGTACACAAAAATCGTTCAATACAATAATCAGGATTTTTTAATAACAATTCACTTACGGTGAATTTTTCTAAGAAGTTCATATTATTTTATCAACATCAACGATTAAAAAGATCTGAAGTGGCATTAGGTTCCTTCATCCCCCATGGTTGTCAGCATCACAAAACATTCGTGAGCTCTTTCCAATTATTTCATTTGTTAATTTGTGAACATTATATTTCTTTATTCATCAATCCTATCTGTCAAGTAGGATTTCCCATCAAAACGATTAACTCTTCCGTATGAGTTCTCTGCACCTGAAAAGTTCATTTTGCTGTTCAGACTATCCCTATATGATTACATTGACTTGCCACGGTGTGCATTGTGGTACCACACTGATTCTCAATAACAACACTTGAAATAAGTATTGAATCCAGGTACTTATTTTGGCCTCTTGTGTTGGGTTTGATTATTAGTTGTACCTCGTGTATCAGCCAATGCAAGATGTGTGTAGTCACCCTATGCTATGCTATGCTATGCTATGCTATGCTAGAAGTTCATATAATTTTATCAAAAAATGCTCTGTTGTGTTGTGAGCCTACTTGGTTGAATGATTCAACTGAATCAAAGCAATCGAGAGATTCCTTTCAATTCAACCACGGTAAATGAAAAGTTCATTTATCGATATTTGGATAGCAACACTGAAGAAGGTAATAAGTTGCTATCGAAATACCGGTATATGAACTTTTCATTTACAGAGGTTGAATTAAAAGGAATCTTTCGATTGCTTTGATTCAGATCAAGAAATGAGTAGTAAGGAAGGTATCTTAGAAGAAAAGCGATTTGACATTTACTCCGAACTGCAGAAAGAAATATTTGAATCACCTTGATATTTAATGGCTTGCTAACTGGCCCGATAAACTTCGTTTTACTTTCAAATTAATAAATCGTTAAAAATGTTAAACTTTATCTGCACGTCTTTAATTTTTCCGAGCTTGTAAATAAATTTTTATGAAAATCCTGTAAAAATTGATCGTTTTGTGCCCCAATTCAAGTTCATTTTGTTTGGAGGCGCTCTTCTAGAAAAATTTAGATTCTTTAAACTTCTATACAAATCATCTCTAACCCGAAAAACCATCATCATATCCTACTTTTTGGTGCAACGGTCTTGTTTTTTTCTACTTCAGAAATTTCCTACAGGGAATTTCAGACATCATGTCAGTCGAGATAACATTTGAAAAAGATTTGTAAGCCAGCGTAGTAAAAAAAAATGACTTTCAATCTTTAGAAGAAAAAAAATCTTTAAAATGTATTAAAATGTGATCAATTCCAGCCGGATGGCATGCGTTATAATTGGAATGGTTTTTTCGTTGTTTATAATCTTTTTCTTATTTTCATTAAATTTTATCTGCATCCAAACTTTTCAATTTGTGTGGAAGGAATAATTTTCTTTATTAATATTGAAACTCTTCATATCTACCAAAAATAACTCAAATCCTATAAACAAAATCTTTAAACTTTATTCTACAAAATTGACAATACACTTTCGGTGATTCCCAGATACTAAATTTTTAACATTTGATTCCCATACCACCCCCCCCCCCCCCCCCTCCACACACTGGTTTCTTACAATAACAATCCTGAATTTTGGTGTTTCCCAGCTTAGTTGTCTTTGCAATACTTCATGTGGTATTATTCAATATAATCAAATATGTAGCTATTCAGATTTTAATAATTCCTAGACATAAAGTCTAGGAAATTTGAAATGTTTATTCTGGCAAGTCATTGGGTTTTTTTTTAAAGAATGTTGAGCTTGGGCATATCAAAATTTTTGCATCAAAGTATTTAACAGATTTAAAAGTAAATTAGTGTGGGTAATACAATTTTATAAGTAGCATGTATTTAACCGTCCGAATTTGATGCGAGACTTATCACACCAGAATAAAGTCTTTCAATGCTAAGCGTGGTCATAAATACCTGTTATTAATCCAGTAAAATGTTCATTCATCAAAGACAGAAATATGATTATCATATTCATGATAAAATTTTCTTAAGAAAGATGTTTCGAAACGGAAACTTTTATTCACAATTAACGATTACATTGTTTAACTATTATAATTTTAAAAAGTTGTGAAAGGTGCTGTTTCTTCTGAACTGGAAAACTTGTTTTAGTTCTGACTTTTTTTCAGGGAACTGCGAATGTTATCTCTAAGTACTCAATCAGAAACATCCGTCCTTCATCGGACATATCTGATATCTCTGCCTTCAAAAAAGTAGTTCGTGGGCTGAGAAAACGTCAACATTCAAGGCAGTTATTTTTGTGATGCTTACCATGAAATTATTTAACATCACACTGAAATTCAAAATGGCAAAATCACACTCGAAAAAATCTCAATCTAATGAGATTTTGCAACCTTGTATGTTGGTCTCTTGGTTATAGAATTTATGAATAATCAAATGGCTCTTACCAATCGAAATAGAAGAGATGTTCATCTTTTTGCATCTTTCGTCGCATGAAGACACACTCAAAGAAAGATATTTATTACCTCCTGTTTGCAACACATGGCGCTTTCTTCCATTTGTACTTTTCTTTTTGAAAATAAGCAAAAGATTAATCAACCTCCAGCAGCTCATCAATTGCATCAAATCCATTTACTCTCTTCATACATTCGTCTTCTTAGATCGTAGACGTGTCGCTCGCTCGCCCTAGCTCAAATACCTTGCGACAGTTCTGGCGATACCGCATGATGCACAATGAATGGCGCTCGAGACATTTGAAAAATGTTTCTCGGAATTCTTCCGAGCAAATCAAAAAATTCATCCCCCCATTCCCCAACTCATCCGACAGAACTGTAATACTAATGGCTACGCTAGCCGCCAGAAGATTCTCACCGCACCTGCAGGTCTCACTCTCACCACGTTTCGTAGCTTATTTCTCGATACACCACTTAACACCTTATGACTACCATTACCATCAATCGTGTATTTGCTGGCGACTACACCTACTTCCGCTTTGCTGCAGCATATTCTCCACAAGATGGCGCTTAGCAGCAGCAGCAGCAGAACTACTGGGTACTAACTGCATAGTGTCAAACGGTGACAGCGAATCACCGCACCGCACCGCATGCCACACCAGATCGAACGTCGGGGAATCGGGGACAGAGGCGTGGTTTTAGTTTTCCCTCATTAAGTACTCCTTTAAAATGCTACTCTTGAATGTTTTAAAGTCTTTGAAGAAGACTTTTATGGTGACGAATTGACAATAAAATGAGATTATTATAGCATGGACCTCAACCAAGAAACAAAATCCTATGGACGCCTCTGTCCGGCCAATCGTACTTTCCATCTTTCCAGTGCACTGGGCTCTTGGATTGGTCCCAAGTAAGTATATACACCAGCAAGCAACAAAACCGAACTCATGGCACACTGAGTGCCACTGGCAGCAATCATTTTTCATATCCATCTGCCGGTGACGTGTGTTGTGTATTGCTTTTGCACCTCAAAACAGCGCACTTCCTCCTTTCTTTTCCATAACCCCCCCCCCCCTCTCTTCAGATCCACACCAAGAAGAAAAGAAGAAAATCTTTGCCAACCACACACCAGGAAAACCGAGGAAAAGTGTTGAAAGAAGCTTTCCGTCCGATGATGCCGGCAAAAGATTTGTCCCACGTCTGGAGGATTTTGCACTTTGCCGTTTTCCTTGCGATATGCACATTCATTTTTCTCACTTTGTTTGTCATGCTTCCGCTTTCGGGGATAAGCTGTCCGGTGCAGATCCGATCCGATCCGATCCCGAGCAAGTCCTAAAAAGCGGATGCAGTGGACGTTTGTGTGGAGAACACGGGACTCGGGCGGAAGATTATAATTCTGTAGAATGTTAATATTTTTCCTGTTCTAGTTTTTTTGACGCTACCTACTTAGATCGATAAAGTTTCGACAAAGTCAATGATAATGTGATGAAGTATGATATTTCGTTTGTTAAGAAAAGTAAGTATTTCATTATCATTGAGCATAAAGTAAAACCATTTTTGTTTAGTTCGCAACTAATTATTTACTTTCAGTTAGTTGGTAAAATGAAAGTTTTCAAATTGCTTTGCGTAATTTGTTTGAAACGACATTTTTTTTTTCTAATGGCGCATAATTTAAACTTTAACCTAGTTATTTTCATTCTCTTTTTGGGTAAAATCTCCATATAAAATGCAATTGTATTGAAAATCATTAATTATTTTTTCGTAAAATCCTCACATTGGAAAGTGAGGCTCACATGAGGAAAGCTCAAACAATTTTTCCTTTTTCCTTTACCTCCAATTCCTTTCAACTTCTCCAAGTAAGTTAGATCCCGTTGGCCAATTGGAAAAGTGGTGACATTCTAATAGTGTAACATCTAACTCCGTCCCACAGCACCGGAAGCACACCCGAAACATGATTTTGCTCTCTTCCCGGTAACTATTAAAGCATAATACACTCTCGAGAGGAAAACTTTCAACACCTACCTCGCCGCTACAACAGTTTTTCGTCCTCATCATCAACATCCCTTCCCGGAAGATTCCAACTTTCTTCCATTTGCCAAACTATTTGAATTATTTTGGTTTCGTGCCATCCCTTTCTTCCCTATCCAGCGAACGCTTTTCTTGGTGGTTGGTTTTAGAATAGTTTACGCAAAGGATGGCGATGATGGGGTAAACAGTTTTGGTATTCTGTAGAACTTAAGTCTTTCAATTACACAGCAGCTCTGGTCTGGTGCAGTGGGAATCTCGCTGCAGTTTTTCGGTTTAATTTTTCTAAATAAACCCGAAAATTTTTATTAAAAATTGTATAAAGCATAACATAATTGAAGTTCATTGAGCAAAATAGGTTTCGTAAAATTGTAATATCCATTCAGGTGAATTTCCACCCAAAAAGTTTTCGATAATTCTAGCGTCACACTAATTTCGGAGAAAACCAACGATGGCCATCAGCCCCCAAAATTGCCATTCCACAAAACCGCTCGAAAAGGGGTTAATTTACATTTGAACCTCAGTCGAAGCCACTCGACTCAGCTCAGAGCGACACACAGACACACAATCGTCGCACCAAACATTTGGCGCTCAATAATTAAAGTGCAATTAATAAGTTAACTTATCAAGTTGACATTACACGGAATGGATGGAAAATTGCTTTTCGGCGAATGAGCTGAATCGAATTACCTACCTTTGCTGCGGGATTCATGGCGGATCAATTTGCAATTGAAAATCGTTTAAATTTACACGCAAATGCTCTGCTGGTTAAGCTCATCACACATCGTAGTCAGCATCAGAGAAAGCGTCATTGGTTTTATCGTGTGGGTGTAATAATGAGCATCAACATATCAACAACTGCACACAGTCCAGTTGGCTTTGTCATTGGGACCAAAAGTGGAACTGGCTTAGGATTGAAAACAATTCTGTACTTTTCGTGTGTTATAATGGTTTATGTGTATACTTGATAAGAATTGTAAAAAAAAACTTTGAATGTTCTGATCACTGAAATTTGTACAAATTACATCGGGAGTTGCATTTTGAAGAAATATTATGAAAATAGTCTAAAAAATGTCCCTATTTTATATTAAAAGTCTATACAATTCCTTAACCTCACTCACCTGGTATTTGAAATTAATTTAAAATGCATAGAAAATCTAAGCAATATTTTCACGAAATATAGGGGGTACAAGCTTCATTAGTATTCATGTATTAAAATTGATTTCTGTCCCAATTTTATACTCCAAAACGTTTCATTTAAATGGATCGATCTTGCTAGGATATCTCTCAAGCAAATATTTCAAAGTTGTTAACTAAAAATCTTATACAGATTTCAAGTTTTAATTGATTTCAAGAGTTAGGACTAAGTACCGAGTGGAGTTATTAAGAAAAAAAATAATAAATTTTGTACACCAATAGCTATTTTTTCAAGGTTCAAATCCTGGAAAGTTACCAACAATAAATGACTGGTTCCCTTCTTCATTTTTATTTTTCCGCAAAATCACAGAGAACAAAATTAGGGTCAAAACTAAAATAAGTCGATATCGTGTGTTTGAATTTGAAATTCAATTTTAAATTTTATCTCAAATCCTTTATTTGATTTATAGACAAGCCTGAATATATCGAGTAGATCTGGAATAAACGATAATCAAAGTATGAAGCGATATTTCTCCTGTACGATCTATAGTGAAAGATACCTGGATACAACGTAGATAAACGAACTGCCTTTTCACCTCACAGGGGTGCCAGGTGTATTTTGAAAAACCGCTTTAAGGATTTTATATGCAAACTTATCTTCAACTTCCTATTATTAGTTTGGTTCAAATTTTCGTCTGGAATGAATCTGAAATCTATGAGGACTTCAAGATATATTTGAGACAGCAACCTAATCCAAAATGGCACTAGACTAAGTTTTCCATAAAGTATTCAGGCCGGGTCAATCCGAGCATTTTTACCCGAAAACTTGGCGAAATCCGTGCGTTAGAGTTCAAAATGAAACCCGGGCAATTCCGTCCAAAATCATGGTAAAATTTATAAAATTTTAAAAATTGAAACATTAGGATATTAAATTTTGTTTTTTCGAAGCACCTCAGTGGCATTGATATCTAATTAATTATACCAAAATAAGGCCAGAACAAATTTCAAATTCTTCTTTTGTCACTCGGAGTTGGAACATCGCGAGGAGGAGAAAATGAAAAATAAAGCGAAAAACAAATAAATTGATATAAATTGCAAGAAAGCTTGTATACAACAAAATTGAATACTGTATAATTGCACAAAATCTATAAATAATTCAAACTTTATTTATTCCCTTCAAACTTTATTTATTCCCCTTCGGGTTTTTTGTAAATTTCGAAGGAAGGGGGGGGGGGGGGGGGGTGAGAAGAAGAAATTGATATTTGTTCCAGCCTTGTATTTGCTGTTTGACGCAAAAAAAACTTTTTCAATTACTGGAGCTTATGGTTTCGATTTCGTTAATATTGTGAATAAATTCGCCAAACCTGGATTTCCTCATTTTTTGTTTTCTTTGAAAATCCGGGCAAAAAGAACCAGGTTTTCAGTAATGCTACACTAGAATCCACATTATTAGAAAAATTCATAATCCTACAGCAAAATGTTATGTAAATCAAGCAGTGGCCTAGGGTTCCAAAGAAAATAAAAAAATACATCAAATTGGCATCCCTGGTTATGTGTTGAATTTTTCACGTGGTCGAAAAATGTTCTTTACATAACAATTTGCCTTTTTGCACGCTTAAATTTGCTCACTTATTTTAATTTATCCACTATTTTTACATTTTACTCGTATAAAAAAGTGGGGGAGGTAGTAATTTGGCTACGACCGCTAAACGTAAAATTACGCAATTGTTTTTTGTCAATGTATAGAATAACAGAGCTTATAGTGCATTTTTGAAATGACCAACATATGAGTGTCAAAATGGCAATATGACGTGACAAATTTCAATCATTTAACAGAATTTAACCATGTGACATAAACCTATCGCCAGAAATAATCTGAGCATGCAGTACATGTGACATAATCGGATCATGCAACATAATCAGATCATGTAACATAATTCGACCAGGTGACCTAATTCAACTATGCAATAAAATCGACCATCTGAGATAATCCGACCATGCAACATAATCGACCATGTGGCACAATCTGATTATGCAATATAATCAACCATGTGACAATATCCGATCATGCAGTTAAATCGAAGATGTGACATTATCTTATCATGCAACATTTTCGACCATGCAACATATTTTGACCATGTGACAAAATCCGACCATGCTACATAACTCGATCATGCAACATAATCCGACCATGTGACAAAATCCAACCATTCAACATAATCGAATCATGCAACATTATCGGACCATGTGACATAATCCGATCCTGTGACATAATCGACCATGCAACAAATATGTGACATAATCCGACCATGTGACATAATCGGACCATGTGACATAATCGGATCATGCAAGATAACCAGACCATGTGACATAACCCGATTATGTAACAAAATCGGACCATGTGACATAATCCAACCATGCAACATTATCGACCATGTGAAATAATCCGACCATGAACATAATCGACCATGTGACATAATTCATCATGCAACAAAATCGACCATGTGACATAATCGAATCATGCAACATAATCCGACCATGCAACATAATCGGACCATGCAACATAATCGGACCATGTGACAGAATCTGATCATGCAACATAATCCGACCATGCGACAAAATCGGACCATTTGATATAATCTGATCATTCAGCAAAATCGGACCATGTAACATAATCCGACCATGCAACATTATCTGACCATGTGACAAAATCTAACCATGCAACATAATCGGATCATGCAACATAATCAGACCATGTGACATAATTGCCCATGCAACAGAAATAGACCATGTGACATAATCCGACCATGCAACATAATCCGACCATGTGACGAAATCCAACCATGCAACATAATGGGACCATGTGACATAATCGACCATGTGACATAATCCGACCATGCAACATAATCGGACCATGTGACATAATCCGACCATGTGACAAAATTAAACTATGCAACAGAATCAGACCATGTGACATAATCGCCCATGCAACATTATCGACCATGTGACATAAATCGATCATGCAAAATAATCGGACCATGTGACATAATCCGATCATGCAACATAATCCGACCATGAGACATAATCCGATCATGCAACATCATCGAACTATGTGACATAATCGATCATGCAACATAAAAGGACCCTGTGCCATAATCCGACCATGCAACATTATCGATCATGTGACATAAATCGATCATGCAACATAATCGAATCATGCAACACTATCGGACCATGTGACATAATCCGATCATGCAACATAATCCGACCATGAGACATAATCCGATCATGCAACATAAATAGCCCCTGTGACAAAATCTGATCATGCAACATTATCAACCACGTGACATAAATCAATCATGCAACATAATCGAATCATGCAACATAATCCTACCATGCAACATAACCCGACCATGTAACAAAATCTATCTATGCAACATAATCGGACCATGTGACATAATTTGACCATGTAACATAATCCGACCATGCTACAAAATCCGACCATGTGACGAATTCTAACCATGCAACATAATCGTACCATGTGACATAATCGACCATGCAACATAATCGGACCATGTGACAAAATTAAACCATGCGACATAATCGGACCATGTGACATAATCGCTCATGCAACATTATCGACCATGTGACATAAATCGATCATGCAACATAATCGGACCATGTGACATAATCCGACCATGAGACATAATCCGATCATGCAACATAATCGGACTATGTGACATAATCGCCCATGCAACTTAAATGGACCCTGTGGCATAATCTGACCATGCAACATTATCGACCATGTGACATAAATCGATCATGCAACGTAATCGGACCATGTGACATAATCGCCCATGCAACATAAATGGACAATGTGACATAATCCGACCATGCAACATAATCCAACCATGCAGCATAATTGATCATGCAACATAATCAGACCATGTGACATAATCCGACCATGCAACATAATCGGACCATGTGACATAATCCGACCACGCAACATTATCGACCATGTGACATAAATCGATCACGCAACATAATCGGACCATGTGACACAATCCGACCATGCAATCTAAATCGACCATGTGACGAAATCTAACCATGCAACATAATCGGACTATGTGACATAATCGACCATGCAACATAATCCGACCATGCAACATAATCCGACCATGTGACGAAATCCAACCATCGACATGTGACCATGCAACGCCACTTGCGATGACCTGTAGGATCCCTGCCACTGCCACTGGAGTCCTCCGCCACTGAACGCCTCCGCCGCTGGCTGACTACGCTGGTGTGGTGGCCGTCATCGCTGCTCACCGTCATCGTTGCTCACTGGTCCACGGTTGCCACTGAACTACTGCAAATCGATATCTGAGTCGGATTACCACTGGTGGGGTCCACACTCAGATCGAAGCGCAGCAACGGTCTGTTCAGCTTGACGGCAAACAGAGAAAGAAACCGAGTCGACCGACGGGCCCTTTGTTTTATACCTTTCGTAGGTAGGGAAAAACAAAACCCATCAAAGCAGGCGTTGGTGATGACGTCATAATCCTTTAGATAGGATGTCTGTGAGATGGAAAGTTTTCGTGACGCGAGATCTGTTCGCAAATTTCAATTTGCCCCCCTATAGTGTTGCCGTAAGACGTAATTCTACGTCAAAAACTAGAGTTTGTTTTGATTAGGTCGTATGAACCATTATGAACAAAATTTAGTTCAAGTCTTCAAACTATTGTAAAAAATGTATTCTATGATTAACCAAAACATGGATTCATTTACCCATTAACTAACTTAAACAAAATGATTTTAATTTAATACGTTTAATGACTTTCTCTTTTATTAGGGCAATTTGTTTTAATGACCTTTTGCCTTGCGCTAATTTGCTGTGCATATAAAAGATCGCTGCACAACAGTTCTACTGATTGGTTGTTCGGTCCTTTTGCATTTTGGAAGAAAGTGCATGAAATTTTGTGAAAAATGTCAATAAATCAGATGGAAGTCGGTTATGAGAGTGTGTAAAGCTGGCTTAAAAGAACGAGTGGCTTAAAATTTTGCTGGGTAAGTAAGATAGGTGCTAATTTTTACTAGCCAATAATTCAGATTTTTTTTACTTTAGCCACTGATGAACTGATGTACAAGCTAAGACTTGAAAAGTGTGTAAAGTTCCGATGACCGTTTTTAATCAATTTTATGTCTTTTGGTTGAGCCACCAGATGTCTCCAAGGACACCAGAGAGAACTGTCAAGAAGAAAATGAATTATCAAGAATCAATTATAAATAGGTCGTTTCAAGCAAATTGATGTTGACCATTACACATTTATGAATTGCGTTATCAAAATATTACGCTTAAAGCTGTTTTCCGAATTGCTTCAAACGAGCATGAAGCACTTAATACAAACAGATATGATGCAGGAAAATGCCCGCTCAGAGTAGCCTGGCATCTGTATTTCTTTGTTGGATTGTTATTTTAAACTCAACTGAATAAAAACTGGTTCGTCTGTCTTGTTCGAAGTTGATGGTTAGTCTCTTTAGTTAAAAAAATTAAGGTAAAATAAATCAGATGAATTTACCTTGTTGTGAATATATTGAAAATGTCAATTGTTCTACGATGTCAGTTTATTGATTTTTGAGATCATATATAACTGCGCTCTTCCAAGAATCAGGTACTTTTAAAGTTGATTCAGCTTGTTTAAATGATAGCATTTAAAATTTTGCATACGTTTCTGGAATTTTATAATTCAAGCTTGTACATCTGTCATTTCGTCAGGCTCTCTAGTGACAACATTATGATGATGCTAATTTTCTCAACTGAAATTTATTCGAAACTCATATAATTATAAAGAGCAATTCATCTAATTGTATTTAAATTTATTTATTAATGAGTTCAAATACCATTTCACCCTCTCTAAAAATTCTTACTTTCAAAAATGCTATCTAGATACAGTGCCATCTATTGTGCCGTTCAAAAGTTACAAATCAAGCAATAGATGTTTTTCGTCACTTTTTAACGACTTCTTCAAAATAGAACACTGGAAATTTTACACAAGTTTCTGAATATTTTTTGTTCGAGCTTGTACATCTGTTCATCTGTGCTTTAACAGATACTACTTGAACAATTTGGTAGCCCTGGACATGTTTACGCTGTATTTGCTGGATCAACCGAGACACAGGTGGCAGCTAATAGCTATGACCACACCGACGCTCTAGACGTTTGTTCGGAATTACTCCTTGTTCAGTGTTACCCCACGCAACTCTGCCTAAACATGAGATAAAAGTATTAAAATAGTCTTAAATACGTGTTTAAAGCATCTTTATCTTTTATTTCAGCGAATAGAAATTATATGATCTTTTTCCGAATAATCATGTCACACAAATAATAAATATTAAAAGCATGACGTTTCTACTACACTTTCATAATGCACTATTTGAATGCAACCAAGCATCAGTGATGTTTGCTTCATTCTCGTCATTTACTTCGCTTGCATTATCCGTAGAAGTATTTTCCCAGCGCTCACTGAAGTCGCATTCAAAGACGTGTTTCATGTAAGGATCCATGAAAGCGTCCACTATTCTATGGGCACCTGGAGATCCACAGTCACCAATATTGTTGCGCAGACATTCTCGTTCAATTTCGTGCTTATGGCATTCATTGCCAGAAACTGCTTTTGAACTGGAAACACTGCAGTTATCGTATACACTCCACACTGTTTTGACGCATGGCACGAAATTCGGTTTTAAAATTTCTAAAATATTGATGAAAAATCAGCATGGTATTTTTATGTATATTTTTTTCGAGTATTATATTACCATCAATTATGGGTTCATCACCACAGACAAGATTGTACAAACTGTCTACCATTTCGTTCATTGCTCGTTTAGCTATTTCAGCTTCATCTCCGACGAAGCACATTGACAATCCCTCAATAATGCCATCCAAACATACACGACTTGAATTCAATGCTGGGCAGAGTCTAAATAAAATAGAAATTTAATTGCAGTAGATAATGTCAGGTCAATAAGAACATTGAAGTTTCACGTACGGTTCCATCAGTTCGCTCACGGGGGTGTCGGAATCCAATGACATTTCAGCTGAATTGAACTTTTTCTCCAAGCACGGGGTGAGATCCTCGAGCGAGGCATGATATTTCCGATAGCCGGCGTCGGAACCGGACGCCTGGATGCAAAATTGTTGAACTACTTTATTATATTTTTAGATGGTCACCCATTCTCCGATTTTCTCCTCATCAATTGCAATGGGGTTGGCTGAGGTCACTTTTTAAACATGGAAAACACTACAAGAAGTATTAATACAATAACGGTAACTAAGGTAACTTACAGCCCAAGACAAAAACAAATAAGAAAACAATCTTTGATGTGATCATTTCCGAAACAACTTTTCACTAGATACTTTGAATAAGTTTCACTTTTCACAACTGCTTACTAAAGACTGTGCAAGGGAATAAGGCGAAAGCGTTTTATAACAATCTAACATTAAAAAAAACATGTTTTATATTTATTGTTTATAACGAAATGTTCGGAGTAAATTTTGCAAGAATGCAGATGAGCGAAATTTCGTATTAATCAAGCTTTTCTCGATTATTCTGATTCTGATCGTTATCAGTTGATATGATGTGTTGTTACATTTTATTCCATTGCCGATCGTTAACTTCTCTCAATAGTTGGTTGTAACAAATTTAAAACCAAGGTTCTATATTCAAGTTTCCTTTGAGATTGAAATGAAGAACAATTTCAATCATTTTGTGTGGAGTTCGGCAACCTGCGACTGGCAAGCGGCAACATCTTTTTCATTCTGAACTAAATGACAAAAATGACAAAAATGACAAAAATGACAAAAATGACAAAAATGACAAAAATGACAAAAATGACAAAAATGACAAAAATGACAAAAATGACAAAAATGACAAAAATGACAAAAATGACAAAAATGACAAAAATGACAAAAATGACAAAAATGACAAAAATGACAAAAATGACAAAAATGACAAAAATGACAAAAATGACAAAAATGACAAAAATGACAAAAATGACAAAAATGACAAAAATGACAAAAATGACAAAAATGACAAAAATGACAAAAATGACAAAAATGACAAAAATGACAAAAATGACAAAAATGACAAAAATGACAAAAATGACAAAAATGACAAAAATGACAAAAATGACAAAAATGACAAAAATGACAAAAATGACAAAAATGACAAAAATGACAAAAATGACAAAAATGACAAAAATGACAAAAATGACAAAAATGACAAAAATGACAAAAATGACAAAAATTACAAAAATTACAAAAATGACAAAAATGACAAAAATGACAAAAATGACAAAAATGACAAAAATGACAAAAATGACAAAAATTACAAAAATTACAAAAATGACAAAAATGACAAAAATGACAAAAATGACAAAAATGACAAAAATGACAAAAATGACAAAAATGACAAAAATGACAAAAATGACAAAAATGACAAAAATGACAAAAATGACAAAAATGACAAAAATGACAAAAATGACAAAAATGACAGAAAATGACAAAAATGACAAAAATGACAAAAATGACAAAAATGACAAAAATGACAAAAATGACAAAAATGACAAAAATGACAAAAATGACAAAAATGACAAAAATGACAAAAATGACAAAAATGACAAAAATGACAAAAATGACAAAAATGACAAAAATGACAAAAATGACAAAAATGACAAAAATGACAAAAATGACAAAAATGACAAAAATGACAAAAATGACAAAAATGGCAGTACATCAAGGATCAACGGAAGGAATCCGGCTTACCATCACACATGTTCCTGGAAGATACGTCGGCGAATTCGGACCGTGAAATCTGTGATGTCTTTGCACAGAAATTCCGTAGTATTTTCGACTCTGGCTCAATATCCTCGGAGCAGTTAAATAGTGCAACAAGCAACGTCCCTCATTTGAGCACTTCATTTGATAATTTTGCAGTCGACGAAGATACCATCTTGAAGGCTTCCGTGAAGCTGAAACATAGCTATTCTGCAGGACCGGACGGTATACCAGCCACTTTTTTGAAGCGCTGCATATGCTAACACCTATAAAACGAATCTTCCAAGCATCGCTCAACACGTCTACGTTCCCCTTTATATGGAAAGAAGCCTACATGTTTCCGGTCTACAAGAAAGGCGACAGGAGGGATGTCAACAACTACCGCGGTATTTCTGCCTTATGCGCTATTGCCAAGTTATTTGAGCTGGTTGTTTTAGACCCTATCTTCTCGTACTGCAAACCATATTTTTCTAATGATCAACATGGCTTTATGCCTAAGCGCTCTACGACCACAAACCTGCTGGCGTTTACGTCTAAGGTGCAAGACAGTTTTGCTTCAGGATTCCAAACAGACGTCATCTACACCGACCTGTCAGCCGCGTTCGACAAAGTGAACCATGAAATTGCTATCGCCAAACTCGATCGCATTGGTTTTTGTGGGTCTCTACTGGAATGGTTTCGCAGCTACCTGGTAGGTCGGAAACTTACTGTCCGAACGGGAGAATCCTTCTCCAACCAGTTTTTCGCCACCTCTGGAGTGCCTCAAGGGAGCCATTTAGGACCAATACTGTTCTTGATTTATTTCAATGACGTGCTGTTACTCCTCGATGGACCAAAATTAGCTTACGCAGACGAATGGTACGAAATTTGGTTTTAAAATTTCTAAAATATTGATAACAAAACAGCATTGTATTTTTATAGTTTGTTTTTTCGAGAATTATATTACCATCAATTATGGGTTCATCACCACAGACAAGATTGTACAAACTGTCTACCATTTCGTTCATTGCTCGTTTAGCTATTTCAGCTTCATCTCCGACAAAGCACATTGACAATCCCTCAATAATGCCATCCAAACATACACGACTTGAATTCAATGCTGGGCAGAGTCTAAATAAAATAGAAATTTAATTGCAGTAGATAATGTCAGGTCAATAAGAACATTGAAGTTTCACGTACGGTTCCATCAGTTCGCTCACGGGGGTGTCGGAATCCAATGACATTTCAGCTGAATTGAACTTTTTCTCCAAGCACGGGGTGAGATCCTCGAGCGAGGCATGATATTTCCGATAGCCGGCGTCGGAACCGGACGCCTGGATGCAAAATTGTTGAACTACTTTATTATATTTTTAGATGGTCACCCATTCTCCGATTTTCTCCTCATCAATTGCAATGGGGTTGGCTGAGGTCACTTTTTAAACATGGAAAACACTACAAGAAGTATTAATACAATAACGGTAACTAAGGTAACTTACAGCCCAAGACAAAAACAAATAAGGAAAACAATCTTTGATGTGATCATTTCCGAAACAACTTGTCACTAGATACTTTTGAATAAGTTTCACTTTTCACAACTGCTTACTAAAGACTGTGCAAGGAATAAGGCGAAAGCGTTTTATAACAATCTAACATTAAAAAAAACATGTTTTATATTTATTGTTTATAACGAAATGTTCGGAGTAAATTTTGCAAGAATGCAGATGAGCGAAATTTCGTATTAATCAAGCTTTTCTCGATTATTCTGATTCTGATCGTTATCAGTTGATATGATGTGTTGTTACATTTTATTCCATTGCCGATCGTTAACTTCTCTCAATAGTTGGTTGTAACAAATTTAAAACCAAGGTTCTATATTCAAGTTTCCTTTGAGATTGAAATGAAGAACAATTTCAATCATTTTGTGTGGAGTTCGGCAACCTGCGACTGGCAAGCGGCAACATCTTTTTCATTCTGAACTAAATGACAAAAATGACAAAAATGACAAAAATGACAAAAATGACAAAAATGACAAAAATGACAAAAATGACAAAAATGACAAAAATGACAAAAATGACAAAAATGACAAAAATGACAAAATGACAAATGACAAAAATGACAAAAATGACAAAAATGACAAAAATGACAAAAATGACAAAAAATGACAAAATGACAAAAATGACAAAAATGACAAAAATGACAAAAATGACAAAAATGACAAAAATGACAAAAATGACAAAAATGACAAAAATGACAAAAATGACAAAAATGACAAAAATGACAAAAATGACAAAAATGACAAAAATGACAAAAATGACAAAATGACAAAAATGACAAAAATGACAAAAATGACAAAACAAATGACAAAAATGACAAAAATGACAAAAATGACAAAAATGACAAAACTGACAAAAATGACAAAAATGACAAAAATGACAAAAATGACAAAAATGGACAAAAATGACAAAAATGACAAAAATGACAAAAATGACAAAAATGACAAAAATGACAAAAATGACAAAAATGACAAAAATGACAAAAATGACAAAAATGACAAAAATGACAAAAATGACAAAAATGACAAAAATGACAAAAATGACAAAAATGACAAAATGACAAAAATGACAAAAATGACAAAAATGACAAAAAATGACAAAAATGACAAAAATGATAAAAATGACAAAAATGACAAAAATGACAAAATGACAAAAATGACAAAAATGACAAAAATGACAAAAATGACAAAAATGACAAAAATGACAAAAATGACAAAAATGACAAAAATGACAAAAATGACAAAATGACAAAATGACAAAAATGACAAAAATGACAAAAATGACAAAAATGACAAAATGACAAAAATGACAAAAATGACAAAAAATGACAAAAATGACAAAAATGACAAAAATGACAAAAATGACAAAAATGACAAAAATGACAAAAATGACAAAAATGACAAAATGACAAAAATGACAAAAATGACAAAAATGACAAAAATGACAAAAATGACAAAAATGACAAAAATGACAAAAATGACAAAATGACAAAAATGACAAAAATGACAAAAATGACAAAAATGACAAAAATGACAAAAATGACAAAAATGACAAAAATGACAAAAATGACAAAATGACAAAAATGACAAAAATGACAAAAATGACAAAAATGACAAAAATGACAAAAATGACAAAAATGACAAAATGACAAAAATGACAAAATGACAAAAATGACAAAAATGACAAAAATGACAAAAATGACAAAAATGACAAAAATGACAAAATGACAAAAATGACAAAAATGACAAAATGACAAAATGACAAAAATGACAAAATGACAAAAATGACAAAAATGACAAAAATGACAAAAATGACAAAAATGACAAAAATGACAAAAATGACAAAAATGACAAAATGACAAAAAATGACAAAAATGACAAAATGACAAAAAATGACAAAATGACAAAAATGACAAAAATGACAAAAATGACAAAAATGACAAAAATGACAAAATGACAAAAATGACAAAAATGACAAAAATGACAAAATGACAAAATGACAAAAATGACAAAAATGACAAAAATGACAAAAATGACAAAAATGACAAAATGACAAAAATGACAAAAATGACAAAAATGACAAAAATGACAAAAATGACAAAAATGACAAAAATGACAAAAATGACAAAAATGACAAAAAATGACAAAAATGACAAAAATGACAAAAATGACAAAAATGACAAAAATGACAAAAATGACAAAAATGACAAAAATGACAAAAATGACAAAAATGACAAAAATGACAAAAATGACAAAAATGGCAGTACATCAAGGATCAACGGAAGGAATCCGGCTTACCATCACACATGTTCCTGGAAGATACGTCGGCGAATTCGGACCGTGAAATCTGTGATGTCTTTGTACAGAAATTCCGTAGTATTTTCGACTCTGGCTCAATATCCTCGGAGCAGTTAAATAGTGCAACAAGCAACGTCCCTCATTTGAGCACTTCATTTGATAATTTTGCAGTCGACGAAGATACCATCTTGAAGGCTTCCGTGAAGCTGAAACATAGCTATTCTGCAGGACCGGACGGTATACCAGCCACTTTTTTGAAGCGCTGCATATGCTAACACCTATAAAACGAATCTTCCAAGCATCGCTCAACACGTCTACGTTCCCCTTTATATGGAAAGAAGCCTACATGTTTCCGGTCTACAAGAAAGGCGACAGGAGGGATGTCAACAACTACCGCGGTATTTCTGCCTTATGCGCTATTGCCAAGTTATTTGAGCTGGTTGTTTTAGACCCTATCTTCTCGTACTGCAAACCATATTTTTCTAATGATCAACATGGCTTTATGCCTAAGCGCTCTACGACCACAAACCTGCTGGCGTTTACGTCTAAGGTGCAAGACAGTTTTGCTTCAGGATTCCAAACAGACGTCATCTACACCGACCTGTCAGCCGCGTTCGACAAAGTGAACCATGAAATTGCTATCGCCAAACTCGATCGCATTGGTTTTTGTGGGTCTCTACTGGAATGGTTTCGCAGCTACCTGGTAGGTCGGAAACTTACTGTCCGAACGGGAGAATCCTTCTCCAACCAGTTTTTCGCCACCTCTGGAGTGCCTCAAGGGAGCCATTTAGGACCAATACTGTTCTTGATTTATTTCAATGACGTGCTGTTACTCCTCGATGGACCAAAATTAGCTTACGCAGACGACCTGAAGTTGTTTCATCCCATCTCCGGCCCTGACGATGCCAAGTTCCTGCAGGACCAGTTCAACCTCTTCGCCTCCTGGTGCGATGTCAATTGCCTTTGAATCGTAGTAAATGCGCAGCAATTTCTTTTTCCCGTAAGCGGCTTCCATCAAATGCAGCGTATTTTCTCGGCGGCGAGGCTATTGCTCGAGTTGAGCACGTGAAAGATCTTGGTGTCATTCTTGACAGACGGATGGATTTCAAGATTCACACCAATTACATCGTCGATAAAGCTTCTAGAAGCCTAGGTCTATTGTTTCGCATGGCGAAAGACTTCAAAGATATTTACTGCTTGAAGAGTCTTTATTGCAGTTTGGTTCGTTCGATCCTCGAATACGCCTCTGCTATCTGGTGCCCTTATTACCAAAACGGCTCTGAGCGTATTGAGGCTATCCAACGGCGCTTTATGAGATTCGCCCTTCGTCACCTGAGCTGGCAAGACCCGTTCCGACTTCCCAGCTACGAGAGCCGCTGTCGTTTAATCGACATCGACACGCTGCAAGCCCGCTGGACCGCCGCACGAGCCTCTGTCGTGGCTGATTTGCTTACATCCAGAACTGATTGTCCCGCACTGTTGGAAGGTCTTCAACTCAACATACGACCACGTGGTTTGAGAAATCGTGATTTCCAGCTCTACGTCCCTCTTCGTTTGAATAATTATGGGGCTAACACAGCACTTATAGGTGTAATCAAGACATTCAACCGCTACTCCGAACATTTTGATTTTGACGTTTCGAGGGATGCATTCCGAAGAAAAATCCTTAAAGCTTTAAGTTTTATGTAGACCATTGTATTTGTAGTGTCTTTAATTTTAATTTTTAATTTTATCATTAGGATCAATATGTGATCTGTTGATGTACAATAAATAAATAAATAAGATGGCGGGCGGCGCTTTCAGTTCGCAATGACAAAAATGACAAAAATGACAAAATTGACAAAAATGACAAACAAATGACAAAAATGATTGAAATAAAAATGTCACTGCATCAACTTTTGATATTATTCTAATCTATTAACCAAGTTTGCAAACTGTGCAAAATTTCTATCAATTGGACGTTTCGGCGCAGCTTCACGTCGAAAAAGGTAAGGTTACCGACCACTGTTTTTGGGATCTTCTCAAAGATAAGAGATTCCAAGAATGTTTTGTTTTGTGTTTCATGAATTGAAAATTGGTCATGAGGTTTATACGATGACACTATCGCAATTTGTTTTCTAAAGAAACCCAAATTAATTGAAATAAAACACAGAACCTGTTGGACGAGAATTGGAAAATTAATTTTCTCACTAATTGTGAATTGAACTGGAAGGTTTCTGCTGATCAACAAAATAATACATATAAACTTCGGGGAAAACGCGTCGACACTTAATTTAAAGATACTTTATTCCGATAGTAATCATGCAATTATGAAGTCATGAATTTCGAGAGAGAAAAAATTCAGGTCATAAAGCCTTGTAGCAGTTGCAGTTTTTGGCTCATGTAGGATGCAGTCAAAAGGTAGATTGGAAGCGCACAGGTGAACGTGTATGAGGGGCGAAAGGGTCAAATGTTCCGGTTGTTTGTGGGGCTGGCCGAATCCCAACGATGATGTTCATTTTCCAGCAACCACAGAACACGTACACTGGTTGGAGGCTGCTTTTTATCCCCCCGGGGCGAGGGAAAAGGCTGGTTTTTGGCTGTTAGGGTGGTTCAAGTGATTGTCCTTTTAATCGAGCTCCAACGTGATCTACCACATTGAACCACCCTATTGTGTGTCCTATCGATGATTACACGCACCCACAGTCAGTGTGTGCAGTGTGTCATAGCGATAAATTAATTGATATTTTGGTTGAACTCACCCGGTTTTGTGTGTGTGTGTCCACTGTATTGAATGTATGTAACTATGTGGGAGCATATCGCTCTTGGCAGCCTCAGCATCCGAGCAGAGAAGGCTGCATTCGGCGATGACCCAAATCATATTATCGAGGCTGGGGGTTGAAAGACCTCATTATTATTATCGTTATATCGTACCAGCTTCTCAATTGCAACTGGAGCGTGCGATTTTGGTTTGCCTGCAAATTTGGTTTGGGCTCAATTTCGATTGCATTTCACATGCTAATGACAGTGAAAATTAAGAGAAGATCATCAGGGTGCGTTCATGAAACAACCGCCGTAGTCGAGCAGTGGTTTTATTGAGCTAGGTAATATAACATTTTTGGCAAAAGTTGAACAAAAACCTACATTTTTTGGTTGTTTGTCGACGAACCGTTCCTAAAATAGCCATTATTCGAGAACCTTAGTAATAAAAAGCAACGTTCCCTCTAAAATAACAAGAAAATAAGAACTCAACTTGTAGCTTCCAATCATTAGTTCTCAAAACTAATACGCCATCAAGCAAAGGTTCAAACATTCCATCACGTTGACGGTGTAATAAAAGTCAAAATGCCGTTTACCGACACTTATGTGTACTTCATTCACACATCGGAAACCATTGTCGCCTCATAAATAATTGCTCGGGAGGGGTTATCCACTTCCCCAAGTTCTTCATTCCACCGCTGCAAATTCCTTCTTACGCCGTGGAAACCTGGCTTAAGTGTGCAGTAAAATAACAACAAAACAGCAAACGACAACAGCCAGTAAACCATTAACCCGAACCGAACCGAAAGTGCATCATCTGCCGCAAGTCAAGCCAAGACACCCATAACATAAACGAATGAGCGCCATCATTGCATTGGAGGCAGGGCAAGGGGCAAGATGAGACAACCAAACAGCCAAACAACAAACAATAAAAACACATTCGATTGAATGGTTTTTGTTTGACTCTCTGGCAACACCGCGATGAGCAGGGGTAATAATGTTTTGGGATGCCATTCCCGGACTGGAGTGATGATGATCCCTGCCTGGTAGAGATCATCAACATTGCTCCACGTCCACGAAGTTGAGGAAAAATGCAACATTCTGTTTATTTTGTGATGTAGCATCGTAAATTTTTGAGGAGTAGGCTTTGATTTGAACGCAAAGTATCCGTTTCTCATGAAAAATCTTTAAGAATTAAAGAAATTTGAGAGTTTCAGGACAACAATGTAGAAATTTGACAAAAAAATAAGTATTGAAAAAGCTGGACAATAAATTTGTGATTGATTCCGCAAGATTGAACGTGAGCTCTGACGGGATTTCGTCATTCTTCGTTTGTTTATCCGTGTCGTTTTGTTTTAAGCTAAGATAACTTTGATGACCGGGGTAACATTGATAAACATGGAAGCTTTTCAGAAAATCATCAAACACTCAATCAACAATAAATATCTCAAAACTGTTTCAAAGTTCGAATAATTTATTTATGTACATCTTCATGTGATCTGATTTTTACCCATTCGAGAAGGCAGTTGAATTCGTAGTAGTAGTACTTCACTTTTTAATAACATTTGGTCTGGATTCGACCAGACCGAACTGAACGCCATCATCATTTTTTCGAGTCGCTTGAGTTTAAGGTAAAAATATTGTCAACTATAGACGAAATCTGTAAAAATTAACGACCAGAATACAAAGTTTTTAATCCAAGAAACACATCCCAATGAATTATTTCATTTTTTTGGTCTTGTATAAGAATAACATGAGTTTCCAAATCTGCAGATTCAAAATTTTATAATGGCGTTCAGTTCAATCTGGTCGAAGCCTGGCCATTTATGTCATCTCATTTCAGTGAAAACATATTTACAATATTTATTGCCTAAACTTAACGGATTTTACTGGTAGGGAAGTTTTTTCGAGCAAATGTTATCTCATAATAAAGATCGCAGTAGGCGGCGACCGTGACTGACGGGTGTATTTATTTTTTCTGCTGATTTTTACACCTGAAAAATTATTTTATTTGCTACTTGTGAACTGCTATTTGTGTCAAAAATTCGTACAGAAGTTGGATAATTTGAGTTTGCATCGCGTTTATTTTCGTTTCGTAGGTGATTTGAGGTCTGAGAGTCCAGTTCATTATAAAAATAGTGGACGATGTACATTGGTTGTTGAAATAGCTGGGGTCGGTGTTGGAGCTGGAAGAAAGTTTACAGCTACACTTGATACTTCTTCGAATCATTCTACAGGGTGTTCAATAAGTTCAAATACACTTTTTAACCAAATGGTGTGGTAAAGCCGTAGCATATACATCTAACATTTTTTAGAGTAATTTTGTGCTTTTATCAGACAAACTAATTTTCATCAAAAGGCTTATCAACGAGATGGAGCATAAAATTATTGCACATCACAAATAGATGAATACATTAAATATGTACTTGTGTAACTTTGTATTGAGTTTACATTGGTCATTATTGGATTTTTTTGGCCCATTTTGCATGGAGTGTTTATTTTTATAGGACATTTTACACAGAACAACAAAGGTTTTTTTGAAATACTGGCTCAAAATAAAAAGTGCTTTGCCCTTCAAATATCTTGTATCTGGTTAGTCATTTTAGGCACAATTTTCCCGATTGTTTGGATAATTAGCCGCTTTTGAGCCAACCCCTTTTCTGATACCTGAATTGCCAGATTTTTTTAAAATGCATTGTACGAAAAAAATCATATTTTCGGGAAACATAATGCCATTATAACACACCAAGTGGGAACCGAAGAAGATATGATTCAACAGAGTTCTGCCGCGTTACGGCTAAGTGTTTTGTTAATATTTGTGAAACTACTCTAGTAACGGAATCTAAAACAGTACGCTTTCACAAAAACAAGACACAACGACTATTTAATCCCTGAAGATGGTGTCATACGACACCGAAACGTCGGGAATGTAATAAAATTCGTGTCATAAAAAAGTTTGGACTGATTTGCCGTAAAAAAAATTAACATAAACTTTTTGTTTCTGTGTAGGTTGATTGGTTTATCAGTTATGAAAAGGCATACACCGTCTTAACCTTTCCGGCTTACAGATTGACTATGGATAACTTAAAATTAACATCTAAAACCCAATACCGAGATGGAAATTGAACCCATGATCAGGTGGTCCATGAAATTATCGTATCACCAAGCTAATCACTCGGCCACAGAGACGTAAAAGATTGATTTTACCCAAAACTGATCAATTTAAAAATTTCCACACGCCATATCATCGAGACTTAAAGCATGGATCACTACAAATCTGGACGCGTTAAAACGGGTCTATCTCGGAGCTATGTAAACGATAAAAAGAAATTTTATAATCATAATGTAGGGTTTTTATTGTTCTTGAAAGGAAAAATAAGAAAAAAAATATTTCGCTGTTTTTTTGATAAAATTTCGAACATTTCGTCTAGAACCACTCATCAAAGTTTGGACACCCTATTCACTGACCTTAGTGGCCATTTTGTTCCACAATCTCTTAATCTCTGTTGCTTTTCGAGTCGCCCTACCATGCTTCTTCATCTTCTGCTCGAAAATTGTCCAAAATTTTTCGATAGGGCGGAATTGAGGGCAGTTGAGTGGGTTGATGTCCTTTTTTCCAGGCAAGTCCTTTGGCTACTAAATTCTGCTTCATTGTCCGGTTTGGTTGCATACTGGCCCGATAAGATCGTATTCCTTCGCGCAGACTAATCGTTCTGACGGTGTACCGGTCGGTATTGCATTTCTTAGCGATGTCGTAGTCCGACTACCCTGTGTTTGCCTTGATCGTTCTCAACACCTTCAAATGCAGTTTCTGATTCTTAGGTCCACTATAACGCTTGGTATGAACCTGCCGATCGATAGTATGCATCTCACGGAAACGTTTGAGAACGCTGCACACGGTTGATTTGAGCATTTTTAACGATTTCGCGATTTTTTCAACCTAACCACGTCGGCTTTTAACGTGAGTGTCCAAAATTATTTTCGTCTCGCGGCTTCCATCACGTGTAACTTTTTTGGAACAAAACGAATCGTAATGAAATTTTCAGCACTGATAGAGGAAACATTTCCAAACAAAGTACTATCAAAACATTCCAGATCCAACAACTAAGAGCGCAATGGTATAATAAACAGTGCGTCCAGATTCATGGTGATCCATGCTTTAGAAGTAATAGACGAAATCTGTGAAATGTTTTGAACTCAGGACGCCAAAATCTTATAAAATCAACTATTGAAAAATATAGGAACCAAAAATGATGTTCCCCTGTGAAATCGTTACAAACTTTTTGGGTTTAATCACAAATCACTGCAGATATTGTTTTTGTCGAGAAATCCGAATTTCGCTGAGTGATGTCGATAAGAAATCTATAATCGTTTACCCAGTCTTTATTATAAAACTATCCTTATTTCTGTCTATAACCAAGAACAAATATATTTCACTTCATCATACAATTTTAATTTTATTTTTAATTAGTTTTCACAAAAATCGCTTAAAGTTGTTCGAGTTGTAGCCCATTTCGAGTTGATTTTGTTTGAGCCTCCCTTCCATAAAAAGAGATAATCTGGAGTGTGTTATACAAACCATCACTGACCCGAAAAACCCTCGGATACCAAATTTCACTTCATTCCGACTGTCCGTTTATACGTGATGAACGCCTCCATTTTTATATAAGATTGAAAAAAGTTTTATTTTGCTTGTCTTAAATAGTGATTTCAAATAAAAATTTAAAATTCAAACTTTCGAAATGAATTTGATTTTGTGGTACGTCTCGGTGGTCGAGTAGTCGGCTTAGCGGTAATCGCTGGTCCACTGATGGCTTGGGTTCGATTCCCATCTCGGTACTGAGTATTTTATGTTTATCTTAAGTTGTTCCATCATTATTTATTCAGTCTGTAAAGCCTGAATCGATTAAGACAGATTTTTAACTGTACACTGGATTCTTTTTTTTAAGCGATTGTTGTGTACGTGCAAAAAAAGAAATCGTTTAAAAAAGTTCAAAACAACTGGGCAAAATTCATCGCTCATTTTGAGTAAAATGGCCAACTTGGACTGTAAATCGGTCATTTTCAACCAAGTAGACCATTCTGAGGTGATTTGAGTGAAACCGGGAGGCTCAATTGATTAGTTTTGAGTTTTAAGGCACGGTTGTTCCGAAACTTCCGCAGAGTCTCTGAGTGGTCATTGCGGCCCATGTTTCCGTCAGGAAGCAACGTCTGAATCAATTTTACACCCAGAAGTAGTTTTGCAAAAGGGGTAATGTCTAGAACCTGTTTTGACGTGTTCGAAAATCGTCTTATTTCGAGAAAATCGTTTAAAAAAAGTCGTTTAAAATAAAACCGTGTAAAATGAGATGGTTAAAAATAGAATCCAGTGTAATTCGTTACAATATTTGATTTTTACGTAAATTCCATATGCTATTTATTTTTAATACGTTCAGAAAAGATACTTTACCTCATTTTTCAGAGTATTTTTAACTTCAACAAAAAAAAAAGTTAAGATGTAGACTTTCAAAATCGTAATCTATCCATGGAAGAAATTTGAATTTTGCTGTTCTCAGTTTGTGATAATTTCAAAACGTACTTTTACCCGACTCGTACTTTTACTCTATATCAATTTGCTTTTCATTTGTTAACCATGAATGAACAGCTGTTATTTGTAAATATATTGATGGGCACTAAATGATAGGCAATATGATTTCTACGAATATTTCCGGCTATTATTGGTAACCATTCGATGAGCTGCAATTCCTTCTAATCACCAATGTGCAAGAAGCATACGGTCGGTTTTTGAAGAACAGTCAATAAAACATTCGATTGACTGATAACGATTTAAATCGATCTTCAGAATAATTCGTCATCATTGCACGAAATCTGTTTCAGGAATTTTTTCAGTGTGTTGATGAATTACTATAAATTGTTTTCTTTCAATGATTGTTCTTGCATTAGCTTAAAATCATTTGTTCTAAGAGGTAGTATTATAAAAAAAATCTTTACTTAAAAATACTGAAAATGATTACACTAAAAGTAATTGCGCTGGCTGTTCTAGTATTAACATGTGAGTAACTTTTGAGTTAGCTTTATTAACACTGAACATCTAAAGTGTTTATTTATTTATTTATTTTTTTATTCATCTAAGTGGCATCTGCAGGCGCCTTCGTTTTGATGGAAACAGAAGAGTCGGGACTGTTGTTGAAAAATGAAACTCTCATTCAAATGTTTTGTATCAGGGAATCAGGATCCGATGCAGCCTATCAGAAATATCTTTCCACACTCGGAAATCTCGGCTTGTGCATACTGAATTTAAACGATTCGTCGGATATATCATTCGAGGCCACATCATCCGGTGTGATACGAATAAAAAAGTGCGTAATGCTTACATGTCTTGTAATGACTTAACGTTATATATAATGATAAAAAAATTATATTTACTTTTCAGCCCTTGTCCATTGTTGAACACAAGTCTCCCTTGTTTCGATGGTTTTAAAGAAGCTTTCACCTTGTGCTTTCGCGAAGATTCTGCTTCGTTAACTGGGCAGGTGGCGAATGAAATCACCAGCAATTTATACAATTTGATGTGTGGTGATGCATCCATCTATGAAGGTGAATAACATTTTTGTTTTAAATAAATTAACAATTCACACTAATGTTTAAAAAAAACTCTTCCAGAAATGGGACAGCGAGCTTTCCATCAATGTGTTACTCGATTATGGAATGAACTCGATGAATGCAGTGGGCCTAGCTTATTCCCAAAGAATTCAAGATATGATAACGTGTGCGGGGCATACAAGTTGGGTCGAGAATGTTTGCAGAGAAAAGTGAACGACTGTGAGACTCAAGAAGTCATGAAACTAGTGGATGCTGTCTTGGAACCGTTTAACAAGTTCGGTAGATGTATGGATGATGATTTTTAACCAACAAATGCATCAACAGGAAATACTATTCATAAAAAAATAAATTAAAAATGAACAAAATATATATAGGATGGGTTGGACAAACAAACGTTCTGTAATATTTACTCAATCAAATAATAAATTTTTAACAATCTTCATTGATGATGGATTTAATTTATTCCGAAATGAAATGAGATCTTAAAAGTCCATCAAACATAAAGTTTCCTCACAGAAAATCACTTGGGGCTAAATTGATGCACCAATTTTTGTGTTTGAAAATCTTTTTACTTATTCCCAATCAAGAGTAATGTTCTTGGAAAATATCAAGAAAATAAGAGAGATTGACCTAACTTACTGAATTTTTGTTGCATTCTTTCATCAAACATTCGGTCATTCGATTACTTTGATTCAGTAGAAACACTGCACTTTGTTTACAAATGGTCATTCGTTTTAATTGAATGGGAGTAGACCATGACTTTCGCGAACAGCACGTGTTTTTGTCTTCGTCCGCGAAAATTTTAACCAAATTATAGTTTTGTAGAGTTTAGTTAAAGTGAAACTAATGTGTTCTAGTAATATTTTCGCCATGTAATGATTAAGTGAAGACTTGTGATTTGACTTAGTCGGACTTTATGGTAAAGTGTCTCTAACTTTAAATGGTTAACGAACACCTCTGCATGAAAAATGTTGTTTTTGCCAACAATCAACCGGGTGAGCACGTTCCATATTTTACGTTTATTATCGTTGTTTTTTCTACAATATTACGCAGCTGAACAAGTATTGATGTTTTAAAGTTTTCAAACACGAGACTTTGATTAGTTTTTTTTTTTTTTTGAAGACTCAGACCGGGTGTCTGAGAAGAAAATTTCTTATTTTAAATATAATTTATTTTACTCAACAGTTCATGAGGCTGTTGTAAACAGTTAATGAGGACCAAAGGAATGGGTGTAACGTCGTGTTAGAAAACTTATCAATTAGTGAAGTCCAATTGAAAATTTGTTGAATTTCGTATTCACACGTTATGATGCAAATGTTTATTTAAAGATTGTTAGTATGTTCAATCATGGCTGAGATGGAAATTATTTTAAAAAAAGCAACAAGTTTGATATTTTCTATATTCATCAATCAAAACTAAGAGGAAGTTTATGTTGTCAAAATTCAAGTAAATAAACATTATTTTTGTTTTGTTCAATTTGTTCAATAACTTCTTTAGGGAAAAGGAAAACATGCAAATATATTTACGGTCTCTCTTTTACGACCAGCTCTATTTTAAGGTTCGATACAGTTTTATCGCAAAGTATTGTGATTTTCTAATGAACTATTTCCCATTCGAAAGGC
This sequence comes from Uranotaenia lowii, assembly GCF_029784155.1. Taxonomy (NCBI): domain Eukaryota; kingdom Metazoa; phylum Arthropoda; class Insecta; order Diptera; family Culicidae; genus Uranotaenia; species Uranotaenia lowii. The sequence goes on from NC_073692.1 coordinate 434,515,963, forward strand.
CCTGTGATATCTGTTAATTGAATAAAAATACGTGTGCTGTCGTTCGTGTGTCACTTAAGACTAATCTATTTGCTACTTTCTTTACAGTGCTGCGTGCGGTGACCGACCGAACATAGTACAGTCCGAAAGTGCGGAGTCAGCGTCTTGCGCTGAGCCCTCACATTGGACTTTGTTCGATATACAGTTTGTTTATGCTTTGCATGCATAAACGAACTGTAATATTGATAAATACAATGTTGCGGGTCCACCACACGCCCTTCCTTAATAAATTTAAAAATTAGTTTATAGATTTAATTTTTAAATTATACGTATGATTCGTATTTAATAAAATGTAAAATAGTGTTGTTATGTTATGTTTATGATGTTTATAATGTTAAGTCCTTATTCTATCCACCACACGTCCTAATTTAGTTTACAAATAGTTTTATCCTATCTTTGTGGACTTCGTCCACCTTGTCTTTTATTTTAACTCTTGCATTTTCTCCTAAATCTTCCAACACTTCATATGGACCATTGTATTTGGCTTCTAATTTGTTTCCTGTTTCATTTTTTATTAGTACTAGGTCTCCTATATTCAACTTTAGTGCTTTCTTGTCTGTGTCATAGTGTTCTTTTCTTTTTTCTTTTTGGGATAGCAGGTGTTTCCTTGCTTCTTCATGTGTATGCCTCAGTTTCAGTTGTAATATTGTGCAATAATCATCCAGATTATAGTAAGCGTTATTCTGATTTTCAGTCAAATTTGCAGGCATGTTAGCCAATTTCCCAAATACCAAACTGAAAGGTGTGTACCCTGTTGCTGTATGTACTGTATTATTATATGCGAATTCATAGAATGGAACCCATTCAGACCATTGAAATAGTTTACCATCACATTGAATTCTTAAATAATTCCCCAGTACCTTATGTGAATTTTCCAACGCACCAATTGATTGGTGGTGATATGCTGTTGAATTTAATTTTTCGATTCGTAAAATTTCTGCTAATTTTGTGAATAGTCCTGACATGAATTCTGTTCCTCTGTCAGATGCTATGACTTTTGGGACGCCAAATTTTAAAATTACACTTTTGATGAAAGCTTTTGCTACTGTTTCTGTTGATTTATTTTCTATTGGTGTCGCGGTTATGAATTTTGATAATTCACACTGCGTTGTTAGGATATATTCAGACCCTTCAGACCGTATTAATGGCCCTACTATGTCCATATAAATTTTCTCAAATGCAGTTTCTGCAGTTGTTGTTATTTTCATTGGGATTTTTGTTTTTGGTAAGGTCTTGTTTCGTTGACAAAGTTCGCATTTTTTAATAAAATCTTCAATATCTCTATTCATATTATTCCAGAAATATCTACTTTTTATGGTCTTTTGTGTTCTCTTTATTCCCGCATGCCCTGCAGTGGGAAGTATGTGAAAATCATTGAGAATTATAAGTTTTTCTTTTTCATCTTGGATTATTTTAATACCTTTGTTCAAAGCATATATTTTTGGTACCTCATCTAGCAAATTATTTTCCAAGAGACTGTTATAAAAGTTGTGCGCACTTCTAGAATTTTGTATTATTACGAGCTCGTTTAGGTTATTTTTCTTACATACTTCTTTTAGGCTTTTCATAGTTCGCCGTAGCTGAACCAATGACTTTGCCGGTTTTACAATAATTCTCCTTCCACAATCGGACATGGTACTTTCCATAGAAATGCTATTGTCAAGAATAATTTCTGCTATTCCTCCTGATGAAAAATGATGGCCATTCACCTTCATCGTTGGTGTTGCAGTTTCATTTGCTGTTTGTTTTGTCTTAGATCTCGTTGTTACGAATGCATCTTGGTTAATTTTCATGTTGATTCCTTTTAACTCGTCAGATGAAAAACGTGATAACGCGTCTGCTATCACATTCTCTTTGCCTCGTTTATAAATCACATCAAAATTGTATTCTTCTAATGCCAACCTAAACTTTGTCAGTCGACTAGAAGGATCAGTCATTGAGAAAAGGTACACTAACGGCCTGTGGTCGGTAAAGACATCGAACTTCCTCCCATACAGGTAGGGTCTAAAATGTCTTATACCCCATACTATGGCCAAAAGTTCCTTTTCTATGGTTGGGTAATTCTTTTCTGCTGAATTCAGAGTTTTACTTGCGTAAGCAACTGGTCTGCCATTCTTGTTAGAAAGGACGGCGCCGATTGCATACCCAGATGCATCTGTATGCAGAGTAAATTTGTTATTTTCTGAGAAGTCGGGAAAATCGAGAATTGGTGGATTTAAAAATTTTTCTCGAAGTGTATTAAATGCATGTTCACACTTATCATTCCATTGAAATGGAATGTTTTTTCTCGTTAAATAATTCAATGGTGAACATAAACTAGCGAAATTTTGAATGTGTTTTCGATAGTAATTAGCGAAAGCTACAAATCGCTTAACTTGGTCGGCGTCTTTAGGCTTTGGCCAATTTTTCACTACTTTTATTTTTTCTGGGTCAGGTTTTACTCCTTCCGCAGAAATCATATGGCCTAAATAAAGCAATTCTGTTTTAAAAAAATTGCACTTTTTCGGGTTTAATTTAAGGTTAACGCCTCGAAGTTTTTCGAAAACGGACATCAAATTTTTGTTATGATCCTCTATAGTTTTCCCGAAGACAATAATGTCATCCAGATAAACTAGGCATCTCGTCATGTCCAATCCTGACATGGCAATTGTCATAAGTCTAGAAAACGATGATGGACTGATTTTCAAACCCATGGGCAGCCTTGTCATTTGATATTGCCCTGACGGTGTTGAAAATGCAGTCACAGGTCTATCCCCAGGTCTTAACTGACACTGATAGTACCCTTGTGATAGGTCTAAATGAGAGAAATATTTTGCTCCTGCAAGAGCATCTATAATCTCATCAATGTTGGGTAGAGGGAATTTGTCATCCTCTACCGCTGTGTTGACTTTTCGGTAATCTATTACAAGTCTCCATTTTTTCGTATCCCCAGAACTTTTCTTGGGTACCAATAAAATAGGACTGTTCCATGCGGAAGTCGTCTTTTCTATTATGTTTTCGTCAATCATTTTGTTTATCTGTTTTTCGATCTCTGCCTTTTGCGAGTTAGGCAATCTATAAGGTTTGCTATAGATTGGTCGTACTTCTGTTTTGACTTTTATAACTGGACTGTAAATATCCGTCACTGTCAATTTGTCAGATTCTAAACAGAATATGTCGGCATACTTCGTGCATATTTGTACTATATGCCTTCTTTCGGCTGGTGATAAATGGCTTAATTCCAACTCTTGAAGAAGTTGCTCTATTCTGTCTTTCGCATCTTTTGAATGTTTCATATCCACTACCAAATAATCACTCGCTGGTTTAATAATTGGTTTCAGATTTGAAATATTTACTGGCTTGTTTTTCACGTTAACCATGTGAATGGGTATTTTCCCATTCGAAGGTTGAACAATTGTATTCGCGATGTATACATGTGGTTGTATCTCTTGATTTAGTACAATACATGTTTCAGTGAGTTTTGTATTTATGAGCTTTACTACCTCAGTTCTAGCAGGTATTATGTAACACATTTCACTATCTAGTGGTTTCAATTCCATTTTCATATTTACAAAATCGATATTTGCTCCAAATTCTTTCAGAAAATCTGTGCCAATTAAACCATTAACTGTATCCGGTAAACTCTCTATTATATTAAACTTAATGGGATATTCTACAGAATTATATCCTACAAAAGTTTCAACGTATCCCAGCGTGCTGGTAACTCCGTTTACACCACTTATTTCCAATGTTTGTGAATTATTTATATTGAAAATTTCAGGGAGACATCTCTTGTCCAAAATACAACAAGATGCTCCACTGTCAATTATTAGTTCTACTTCCTTACCAAATAATAAAAATTTTACTCTGAGAGCCTTTTTCGCATTAAAATTAGCGAAAAAGATCAATCAGATTGGCTTCTTCCCTTTCTCGTTCTTGTCTTTGGGGTTGTGGTTGTTGTTGTTGAATTTGTTGTTGTTGTCCTTCGGCAATGTTTGCCATGTGTGGACCGTTTCGACCTCTTCGATTATTCCCTCTTTGGTTTTGGTTGCTATGGTTATTACCATAGTTGTTATTGTTGGAACCACGGTTGTAGTTGGTATAATTGTTACCTCTTCCACGGTATCCATTATTCCCTCTGTAGGAACCATGTCCTCTAGGGTGGCCTCTGCCTCTCCATTGATTTTGTCCATTGCCTCTATATGACGGTTTTCCGGTTGTGCACCAGAGTGCCATTAGAGTGTCAACACAGTTTTCCTGATGGGGTGTTGCTTGACACTCCAGAGCATCTGAAACCGCTTTGTTTAAAGTTGTCGGGTTTCGTGCTCTTAATAAAAATTTTACTGATGGATCTTTAAGCCCATCAACAAATGCGCGCACAGCAACCGTTTCTACCAGGTTGCTGGCGGCTGACTCGCTGGCAAACGTTCCTTGCGAAACGTAAGCAGCGGCCAATTTGGACGATAATTTTGTGATTTCGTCTCCGAAATCAGTTAGTGTCTTGTTGCTTTGGCGTTTGGAAAGCATCTCACTTTCCACCGCCTTCGGAGTGAGCTTGACTCCGAATTTTTGTTTCAATGCCTCAATGGCGGCATCGACGGTTGCAACACTGTCGAATGCCCCACGGGCAGTTCCGGTCAATGTAATTTTCAGAAATTTTATCAGCTCTGCGGGAGGTACTCCTTCCGCATAGTCTTTTAAAAGTTCTATACTTTCGATGTAGCTCTGCAGGTTAACTGCGGAACCATCGAAAGGTTTTACTACCTTTAAAGCTATGTTTAAGTCTAGCTTAGCCATTTTGGATGGTATACCACTTAAAACATTTTTTTTCCGAAGTTCCATGAAATAGTACTTATACTTGTTCCTGAACAATGTTTTAGTAACATTAAACCTCAATAACCTCTAGTTTCGGTGAAGTTTCTTTTCCCTTAATAGTGCACATCAGTTTCTTGAGACTATTTTTAAAGTTAAATATTTGTTAGAAATTGTTAAATTTACTCTCATTACTCATTATTCCGTTTTTTTTTCCTGGTTTGTAGCGGTTCCTAAAAATTTTTGAACTCTAGGTTACTAACTTGTTTTGTATAACTATTTATTTTAGATACTTAGCTTATATGTTTCATAGATGTAGGTAATGGTTTCCCAACGTTCCATGTGAGGATCATTTCCAGTTCATCTTTCAGGTTGGTCAGGACGTTCCTCTGCTTCCTAGCGTGGTGGTTCTCTACAGATGCTCCTGTGGCCATATCGAAAATGTTATTCACCAGCCTGATGTACGCATTTACTTCCTGTTGAGTGAACGGATCTTCCTTCAGCCGTAGCATTAGTTGTTCCCTTATCGCTTCCAGTTGTTGCTTGCATATTTTAATCAGAATTTCGTTCTGTTCGTAGTTTGTTGTTGTACTCATTGTTCATTGATTGTCTTTTGTTTCTGACTCACTAGATTAGCACACTTCTTTTCCCCGTTAACATTTTTTTTTTTTTTTTTTACTTTTTAAGGTGTTGCCGATAAGTTGTTCATTTGGATCGCACGAGTGGCTACTCGTTCCGTTTGTTGGCGGTGTAGTTTTATTATCACCTTAACTGAAATATATCCGATAGCGGCTGCCGCAATCGCACACAGTGCCACTGTTTGGGCTACTTGATTTTGCTCGCACGCACTGTTCGTCACCGGCGCGACGATTTCGTCCGCGCTGAACCATCCCATTGTAAAGTGCTAGTTGAGTTTTTGTACTTTTTAAGGGAATATTTTTTGACACTTGCACTTTTAACTAGTTTTACTTTTCCGAACGTCGCGTGTCACCAAGTAATAAAAACCGGGCAGGATCGCCATGAACTATTTCCCATTCGAAAGGCCCTGTGATATCTGTTAATTGAATAAAAATACGTGTGCTGTCGTTCGTGTGTCACTTAAGACTAATCTATTTGCTACTTTCTTTACAGTGCTGCGTGCGGTGACCGACCGAACATAGTACAGTCCGAAAGTGCGGAGTCAGCGTCTTGCGCTGAGCCCTCACATTGGACTTTGTTCGATATACAGTTTGTTTATGCTTTGCATGCATAAACGAACTGTAATATTGATAAATACAATGTTGCGGGTCCACCACACTAAAACTAATCGCAACGATTCATCTAAAAAACTTGTCATCTGATCATATCCCTCCCCACATCTGCATCAAAATGGTTTTGTTAAGATGCAGAGGTGACCTCGGTCCTAAAGTATAAGTCTATATTCTTTTATGTTTTTCTGTTATTTTCCTTTTTACAGTAAAGCTTAGTTCTTTTAGAAATGGGACACTTTCATTTGCCAATAGCTCGTTAACTGGTTATTGGATATTGAAAATTTTGACAGCATTTTGTTGCCTGTAAAAAGTACTATTCGACCTATTTTTTTCAAAATTTAATATTTACGCGTTTTTGAGATATGTACGATGCAAGAGAAAAAGAAAAAAATAATTTTGCACAGTTTCCTTGAAAATACGTCATTATCAAATTGATAGCTGACAAAACCGTTGATTATTCAAAGAATTACTGAGTTTCTGTGGTGGATAAGTATGCAAACACTGTCAATAATGTCCACAAAGTTCAAATCAAGCATTGGAGAGAAGCACATGATCGGCAACAACGGTTCAGGCTCATCAAGGAAGTCGAGTCTCATACCAGCATTTTTAATTTTCAATAAACGAAAAACTAAGGGTAGATCGCTGAAACGTCCAAAACAATTTTCTCCGATAAGCTGAAAGTGTTGCCTAGTGATGACTCATTGAAATCCAACCTCAAACAACCATTTTTTGATAGTTCCAAAGCTCTTAAGCTGAAAAACCGGTACCGAAAAAAAACGTTCAAAAATGTGGTCAAAAATATTCAAATTTGTTCATTTCGAAACAACTGTATCCACTAAAATGCTTCCAGTTTCCAGTGTCCAGAGAAGAATTGGACCAAAAAGTATCAGAAATTGAAGAAGGAGGGTGAAGCTACCTAAAATATAAATTTTACGAAGTATAAGTTGGAGAAACTGATCAATACCATGACTGAAAAAAGTGTGCGCCGGCCAATGGGAGATACCACGAATAAAGTAGAAATTTCTTTAACAAAAAACGGTAAATATTTTTTTTCAAATTTTTTCATAAAAGTTCATAACATTACCTTCTTTTTCTTCATAGAAAGTATTTCGTTCAAACGAATGGTTTTTTAGATACAGGCATTCGTAAATGTCCCATTTCTAAAAGAACTAAGCTTTAAGTGATAAAAGAATAGTACCACTACGTGTTTTGCAAACATATGAATGACTGGAAATCACCAAAATTTTCTTTCACAGTTTGTTTAAAATTGTTTAACGGATAAATCAAGCATAAGTTCACATTTTTTGGACGAAGTAATTTGTGTTGAGGAATGAAATATGAAAAAAGGGTGCGAAATAAGAATGGTATCACTGGAGTTTTCAACATACATCAAGATTATTTCCTAAGATAAACTGTGTAAAAGTGAAATATGATGCTTCTACGAACTATTCTAATAGATAACTGCATTTTTAGGTGTTTTCTATTTTTCCAAAGGTTCTCAAGGGGGTTTTAAGAGATGCTCCTCTAGCGATTAAGATTTTGATATATGATCTACATATAATACTTTACCAAACTGCTTATTTCCTTCATTAACATTTATTAACATTACCTAAAATGATGGAACATGGATTCTAGGCTTAATTTGAATCTTAAAAATAGGCTCTCACTATCTGGCATTGAAAGGAATTGATACCCATTTTAAGATATTCGGAATTAATTAGGGGTGCTGGATGATTTTGGTCAAGAAATAGTACTTGGTATCGTGTGAACGTCTTAGATCACTTAAAAGTGAATTTCTTGCTCCGATAATCAGAAAAATGTTGTATTTTTCGATGGAGCTTGATAAATCAGATGGCTGGCAGTATTATTGGTATGATTTGCATTTGAATCGAAAGTGGAGTTGAGCAAGAACTTTGGCGGTTGAATATTCTTGTGCTGATGATTTTTTGCGAATCCGGAAAAGTTTTCCTGCAGCGTGAACTACAACAAAAATGTGTTGAAAAACTACCTTGAAATGGATATGGACCTAAATAAACCCCAAAAATCAATATTGAGACTTATTTTGGTTCTAACTGCAAGAAATTAATGCCATTTACGACAGGAAACTGGAAAAAAGTGTGGTTTACTGAAAAAAAAAACAAAGTTTTTGAACTTCAACCTATTTTATCTGTTTCAAAAATAACCCAAAATGTTTGTTTCATCATTTCACGTCATGTTAATGAAGGAAGTAAGCAGTTTGGTAAAGTATTATAGATAAAATATTAAGTTCCATCTCTTAAAAACCCCTTTAAAACCTTTGGAATGCTGGAATACGCCTTAAAATGCAGAGATCTATTCAAATAAATAGTTTGTTGAATCTCAACATCAATGGTCACCCTGAATCGAACGTCACAGTCGTCGATGGGTTACCCTTTGTATTATACCCATTTTTGTTGAGTGCTTATTGTTGCCACTTTTCTAGCCTTTTCCCGTTAAACTTCTGTATTTACGCGGGAAAAGTTGTAATGAATGATGAAGATTAAATAAACGCTCTCTTTTTAAGTCTACCGTTAACGAGACGAGTTGTCTTTCATTTAAACCCCGAAATCTTATCCTTGAAAAGGTCTGGAAATTAACATTGGTGCCGTGACCAGGATTTGGTGGTTTTTGCTGGAGTACATGGTCCTGACACATCAGCATTATGCCACCATCCTACCGATTGGTCCAACCCTAGATTCATCACGCTACCATGGCCAGAATTCATTCCCGAGGAATATAACGTCAACGCTACCAAAACGTCAAGCTGCCCTGGCAAGTGGCCCTGGTCCTCAATCCGATACGTTTTTGCCTAACTGAGCGCCGATCCAAGGCCCGTGTTACCCAAGTAAAGTATCCCAGTTCCCGATTAGTTATTCGACCCAGTTGGATAGCCCTGATTCCAACAACATCCAACTGGGCATCTTCCTTACTGACTTTCCGGTTAGTACCTACTAGCTACCAAAGTTCTCTACTGGCACTTCGGGAGTTACTGCACTTATCATGTATGATTCTGAGCCACCATTGTCGAATTTTAATCCAACGACGATCCCAATATCCTGTCATCAAGTGATACAGCTCTTGTACCCGATAAGTGATCCGGCTCGATGGGTGGTACTGATTCCAAAATCAGCCATTCGAGCACCTGCCGTACTGACCGTCCGGTCAGTGCTGCTAGCTCTCAAGTACATTGCAAGTACTTTGGAGCTAATGTGCCGATCACTGATCACTTTGGCCGAAAGATGACAATCCAGTTCAACACACATTCCAAAGTCGATGTCCAGGAACAGCCGAGAGTTCGAAGTCGATCCGCATCCAGATGTAATCCCGAATCCAATGCACCCGTTCCAGTCCAGCTCACAACGAACTTGTCCAGCTCACAACGAACTTGTGAAATTAAGTACATCAAATTCCGAACAATAAGTGAGATCCAAATCCAAACCAAAACAACTCTGGCCAGTATGTTGAATCTCAACATCAATGGTCACCCTGAAATAGTAACGGTTCAGGGGGTTATGCATATACTTTCGTGACGTTCCTCACAGAGTGACCAAAACAAATGAAACTAAACATTCCGGCCACCTAAAACAATTGGCGGCCCTAGTTTTGTTTTGGCCTCACGTCACGATCTTGAAGCACAGCTTAAAACTATTCTTCCACCAACTTTTAGCGCAAGTTTTTATCGTTAAAAGTTTCAAAAAATTCTACGAAATTGGATCTTACAGGCTGGGTCACAAAAACTGGACGATGAACTATAGAAACGTCGGCACAGGTAGGTAGGTTGTATGATCAGCAGCTTGCCTCTGGATTCGGGTCACATATGGATGATAGTTTGGACTATCGGAACAACAGGAGTGCTAGCCGGACAGCAAGCACTGCGGGTATCCAGATGGCTGGTATTCAACCTGAATACCACTGCTTTTCGGGATGACGTTTCGGGACGGTTCGAAGTACTGGGAAATAGCTACGGACGGACACTGACTGGCAGTCAGTACCGCAGGATCCCGGATGGCTGATGCTGGGCTGTCAACATCAGTACTCCCATTCGGGTTACATGGTCGATCCGTAGGCTCAATGTTCAGGAGGGTGGGTAGGGTCATTGTTGATGGAAGCCAAATCTTCATGTCGGGCGGGTTTTTGCTTGATATGGTACACTACATTCAACGGGTTTGATTGCAGATCGGGATGGGTAACTGGGGGGCTTAGATCGTCGATGTTCAGGGCCCAACGTTGGTCAATGTACAGACAGGTACGGCGAATATAGTTCGGCAAAAAATTTACCCAGGGCAGGATTGCTTAACGCTGGACAGGAGTGAGAAGCTCCTGGCGAAAGTCTCCTGCATCCTGGTCACGGCACCAATGTTTCGTCAGACCATTTTCTGACTTTTCGGTAGGGAAATAAGAAACAACTTTCCTGTATGAAAACTGATACTGAAGAGAACTTTTTATTCCATCGTCATTTTACATTACAGCTTTTCCCGCGCAAAGTACAATAAATTAACGGCTAAAACAATCAAATTGGCAACATTCAGCAACATTCACAATAGTAACGGTTCAGGGGGTTATGCATATACTTTCTTGACGTTCCTCACAGAGTGACCAAAACAAATGGAACTAAACAAACATTATTATCAACATTTTCACAATTTAAAACCTTAATAAATAATCTTGATTTCTTGATGAAAAACATAAGTGGTACTATTCTTATTTCGCACTTTTTTCATATTTTTGGTCCTCAATGCTTCATCCAAAAAAGTAAACTTAAGCTTGATTTATCCGTTTAACAATTTAAAACGAGTTTTGCAAGAAATTTTTTGTGATTTTCAATCATTAATATTTTTATAAGCAAAACACATAGTGGTACTATTTTTGTTTCGCTCCCTGTATCAATTGACTACTAGGACGTGGCCGGCGCCGTTATTGAAGTTTAAAGTGAGAGCATTAGTTTCTAAAACATTACATGCAATTTTTCAACTTTAATTTTATTCAATATTGATTTATTGATTTCAAATATTAATTTTCTAGAAGCTTATATTGGTAATTGAAAAAATTTCATCCGAACGTTACATCACAATAAGAGTTGCTACAGAAAAGTTATTATGTTGTTGTTATTTTTCTGCAACTTGGGTCGAATCAAGATTAAGCATCTACCTACTATTTGGTGTTTGTTTCTATTGGCTGCAAAGTAAGTAAAAACTTGATCTTCACGAACAATCCCAACTTTTCTTAAAACTTGAATGATGAGCTGTTATTCACGTTAACAACTTATTTACAAAGCAAACGAGCCCTCAAATGAATTAAACAGAAAAGCACTAGATTAACTGATAACGGTTCAAATGATCAAGAGAGCTTTTTTAAAATGAATATTCTTCATCATTTGTGCAAAAGGTCCTCAGAATATTTTTTATTATCAGCAACCTCAATCAGTCTCAGCAAATTGTATTGAAGGATGATGAAAAAGCCAGTCTATATATTGTTTGCTTTCAGTATTATTTCTTTCATTCGCGAAGAATCAGTTGTTCAAGTTAAATGTTATTTGTTGGCAATCTCTCCTAAAATAAATTAAAAATGGTTCGACCTGAACTGATTTTTCTACTTGTTTTAGTACTGGGATGTAAGTGATTGAATTTAGCTCTATTGAATTAGACAACTAAAGTGTTTTCTATATTTATTTAAAAGTGGCATCCGCGAGCTCCCTCGATAATGAAATATCAGAAGAAACGAAAGGATCTCAGGAAAATCTGACCATCATCCAGAAGTTTTGTATCAGGGAATCGGGCTCCGACGTCGGCTATCAGAAATATCGTTCCACTCTCGGAGATCTCGACTCGTGTATCAAGAACAATAACAATTCCTTGGACATCTCATTGAACTTCGAATCACTCACCGTAGAACGAATCAAATCGTACGTAGAGTTTAAATGTATCGTTTTGCCTTAACATTTATTTCGGAATTTAATAAAAATGCTCTTTCCAGGCTTTGTCCAGTGTTGAAGTCCAGAAGTGCTTGTTTTGACGGTTTTGCTGAAGCGACCAGCAAGTGCGTTACGGATATGATGCTCAGCTAGGTATGCAAATAGGTAACGATGTCATCAATAGCTTGAACAATCTGATGTGTGGTGATGCAGCTATCGTGGAAGGTAATTAATCTATTGTTTTTTTCTTTCTAAAAGAGATTTAACATAAAAAACTATACGATACTCTCAGAAATGGTCCAGCCTCCTTTCATTCGATGTGCCAAACGATTGTGGGATGAACTCGATGATTGCAGTGGTCCCAGTTTAAATCCGAAGGACAGAAGATATGATAACGTGTGCGGCATCTACGTGTTGGGTCGAAAATGTTTGCAGAAAAAAGTGAACGACTGTGGAACTCCAGGTGTCATGAAGCTAGTGGATGCTGTCTTGAAACCAACTATACAGTACGCAGAATGTGAAAACCCTTTAAATAATAATGGATTTAAAAATTTGGATTGAATTGTTTACTATTTTGAACTATTCATGATATAAAATGTTTGTTAAAAGCTATTTGTATCACTTATTTTGACTTTAATCAAGGTAATACTTTCAATAAAAAAAATCAATGCAAAAGTGTGTTTGTATGTTTGAATCTATGTATGTATGGTTCCCCCATCGGTAGTAAAGTCCAGCCTATGTCTGTGTGGCTTGGCCTTCGAATTGCTTCTCAGGCTTCCATGGCCGATGGTTCGTCAAGTGAAAGTACAACCTTCAGAAACCTACAATTTTATCATGATTTTTCTAGTTTTTTCTTGATTATTTTATATTATCTTGCGTAAAATTTACTTTTACCTTTTTGAGAATTTATTTGTTTTGTTTAATTTCTTATTTTTTGATTTATGTATCTGGTGTTTTCCTTTTTTTTTATGTTTTTATTAATTAATCATTAATACACCAGATTTGTTTGTGATAATTTTTCTAAATTTTTTTTCGACGCGACATTCCCCAGATTTTTGTCTGGTGGAAAAATGACTTTCTGGAATTTTCAGCTTATTTGATTATAGCACAAGCTGGCGCAATCGGTTTCAATTTTGTACGGAGATTCTCAGCGAAGTGTTTCAAAATTTAACATACTTTAACTCTTAATGCTCTGAAATATGCTTCCTGCGTGCTTTCTATCTCGGAATGGCAGAATTTATAGCATTTATCACACTGACATGACACTTAGTACAAAAATTCAATTATTTTCTGTCTAATTTATTTTGTCAGATTTGTAGGTTTGCAATACCGACGGCAGGTGGCGAACCTGAAAAATGTGACAAAAAATTCGCTGTAGGGAAAATGTACCTGTTTAGCCTGATTTTATCGTTGGACATGCCTAAGGTTGCCAGAAACTTTTTCAGTACGTATCCGGACCGGACAATCCGGGCAATTTTTATTGAAAAACTTAGCAAAATCCGGGTATTTCTTTTCTGAATTGACGATCAAATATCCGGGCAATATTATATCAAAATTCAAAAATTACTCACAAAAATTAAAATAACAAAATAAAAAAAAAATTTCATCAAAATTCACGAACGGATTTTGAATTGTATTGTATTTTTAAACTTTTCATGATTATTTTTGCAAAATCTGCTCAAAAAACTTGGTTCGGTGGCTAAATAAAAAAATTAAGGTACAATTAATTTTTTGTTGTTTGATTTGCCAAATAAAGTGAAAAAATCCGGGCAATATCCGGGCATTTTTTAATAAAATCCGGACCACCGGGCAGGGCCGGACTGTTCCCAAATTCTATATCAAATATCCGGGCGAACCCGGATAAAACCGGGCAATCTGGCAACCTTAAACATGCCTGGGATAGCATTTCTTCGAATCGATCGATGCGCACTTTGGAATGGATATTGCGTACTGTTGGAAAAATTATCCAGAAGACGAAATCGAGTGTCCAGTCAGTATAGTTAGTGTTTATAGTTCAAAGCTAAAGCTAAAAAGCATTTTAAAAATTTATTTATTGAACACATAGAGCCCAATCACTCAAAATGGAGATCCTGTATTCAATCAAAAACCTATTCTAAGCCCAACTCATTAATTTTTCTTGCCCAGCAAAGCTTATTTCAGAAGCAGAAACAGAAACAGATCAACACATTCGTTAAAAGCTAATTTTAGGCAGCAGTTAAACCAAACCCACAAGCTTCCAGGAGTAGCTTTTGTTTTTAAATTATTTCACACACATCCGTCTACGCGTTTAACACATTTTGTTAATAATTTTTCACAAAGTTCCAATTTGAATGAAGCAATAATTGATAATTTTCACTGGAACAATAAAAAAACACGTGCATGCCATCGGTTCACCGCCTACTCCGCAAACTCGAGCCGCGTTGCAATTTCGTATCGTTTTACAATTTTAGAGCAAGTTTACTGGTGTTGGAAAAAATGGTAGAAATTTATCACTTTTAGCACATTTTTTAGCAAATTTTGCCATGCCAAAACATTTTCAAGAGCTGTGGCTTTCAAGTTTTTTAACAACACGTGTTGTAGTTTCGCATGCTGTGATGCAAAAATAGCAATATTTCTATCACATACGGCTAGAATAGAAACAGTGCTGTAAAAAATACAACGCCCAAAGATCTTGAAAACATTTTTGCATGGTATAATTTTCAAAATGTCAAAATTTCTACCAATTTTTCCCAACACCAGTGAACTTGCTCTTAGAATGTATAGTTATGGGCCAATTAGTCGAGTTATGGGCCAGTCTATTGATCAAGTTTTATCTAATTCATTCAATTATATCGATTTTTAACTCTTTCCACTTTGTTTGTTGTTGAACCGTCATGATTTGTCTCAGTTTTTTTTTCATTATGTTTGACTCTTCCTTGATTTTTGTTTGTTCTCATTGTTTAATCTTGTAATAATAAATTTTTTTTCAATTCATCCAGTTTTATTTTGCTCATTTTTTGCTTTATCTTGTTTTGTCTTTTACACTCAGAAAAATCATTCAGAACTAGTCGTCAAACTCCTATCAAAAAAGAAAAAAAAAAATCAGAACTAGGGTGGTCTAACCGGGTTTACCGAAACCGGTAAAACCAGTAAAACTGTCCATTTTCTCAATACCGTAAATACCGGCTTATGGTCGGTTAAATACCGATATTTTTGGTAAATTTTTCGTCATTCTTTAGCATTGTAATAAAATTGACAAAGGAGGATGTTTTTTTAAAAATATGTTTGAGTACAAATGCTTAAATTTTGTTCAATCAGCCCCAAAATCTATGCTTAACAAAACCGTACTGCAAGATTCATTTGAGATTTGATTATTGCTAAATGTTTTCGATGGAAGTTTTTGAGTTAAAACTATTAGGGCGTTCAAAAAAGCATTAACAAGCTACCATCACTCTCTTAGCTGATATTTTTTCATGAAATTTCACAAACGCTCCACAACATTTTTTTTTTTTTTTTTTTTTTTTTTGTTTCGATAACGACTATAATCGAAACAAAAAAAAAAAAAAAAAAAAAAATCCACAACATTTAAAGATTGTACACGTGTACAAAGACTGAAAAAAGATGCACCTGCCAGAATTTTAAGATAACTCCACAATAACCTCTGTATTTTCCATTGAAAAATCTGGAATTTGTTTTATTTTATTTATTGATTGGTCTTTGGTTAAATTACCATGCAGACTTATATCTTAAAATCTAAGAGAATCTGCTTAAAACTAATTGAAAACTATGCTTACTCATGTTAAAATCGAACAGATGGTACACTAAATTGAAACGTTCACAACATTTATCTATCGGATGGTTTCTTCCATAAGTAGTACGGTGGTAAGGTATCCAGAGAAACTGGCGTTGTCGAAGTGTTCTAGTGGATGCATACATATTGACCCGTTGGAGAATGTATGCTGAGTCAATGCGGTAAGTTAACACATCACATATGAAGGTTTGCTGCAGTTAGGTTCGGCGTTTCTCGAGTGTGGCAAGGTTTATTAAGGCACATCTTTGCTCATATGGTGGATGCCGAAGCGGTTCATTCCAAGGAAGGCGACGTAGAGCGTACCTAACAAAACTACGCTGAACACGTTCGAAGCGGTAGCATTGTGCGCTCTGATAGGGAGCCCACACCTGTGCAGCATACTCCAAGATGCTACATACCGAAGAGCAATAGACGACTTTCAAAGCGTAAATGTCATCAAAATCACGAGTGTTTCGACGCAGAAATCCGAGAATTGCAAATCCTTTAGCTGCGGTAAGCGCGATGTGCTCGACAAATGTAAGCCTGTTATCAATTTTTACACCTAAGTCCAGAATAGACGACACATTCTCCAGGCTTTCTCCACAAAGTTGATATTCAAAATTGATAACACGACGTGCACGGGAAAAATTGACAACCTTACATTTTTTAGCGTTAGCCAGCATTCCATTAAGATGACACCAGTTATCAAGTCTAGCAATATCGGCTTGCAAGGCAAGGCAATCAACTTCACTGACGACCTTTCTGAAAAGCTTTAGATCGTCGGCGTACAGGAGCGTATCGGATTGAAGCGTGGCACACAATGGCATTCACGAAAATGATGAAAAGCAGCGGTCCCAGGTGACTTCCCTGAGGAACTCCTGACGGGGTGGCAAATGTCTTCGAGCATGTATTTTTTAGCTTCGTGTAAGCGTGGCGATGTGATAGGTATGACGAAATCCACTCGAGCAATCAGGTTGGAAAGCCAAGTTGATCCATCTTTGCTATTAGCATCTTGTGCGGAACGCGAGATCGATGTAAATAGAATCAACTTGACAACCTTTCTCCAGATTGTTACTCAACGAGCTCACGTAACACACTAAATTGGTGACAGTTGACCTTTTTTTAACGAAACCGTGCTGAGAATCGGAGATCAGTGGTTTGGCAGCAGCGTACAGTCGTCCATGTATGAGAACTTCAAAAATTTTGGAGATCGAACACAGAAGCGAAATTGGCCGGTAGTTTTCGACGCAGTGTGTATTTCCCGATTTGTAGATAGGAGTGATCGCCGCAATTCGCCAGACGCTTGGAAATACCCTTTCTCTCAGTGAACGATTGAATAGACAGCAAATGGGGTCAGCTAGTGATGCAGCGCAATGTTTCAAAACCGTCGGAGGTATGTTGTCTGGACCGGGACCTTTAGATGGATCGGCTGCGGACAATTGCTCGTATACTTCCTGCTCCAAAATATGTAAAAATGTGTTATTAAAAAACAGGCTTTCACAAATTTAAGATTCGAAACAAAAAATGTTAAAAAATTTATAACAAATTTCTTACTTTATTTTAAAACAGAAAATGTTTCAACAGAGTCAGCATTTAAACACATGTTTGAATGTTTGTATGAAATTTGTTTAACAAATTTTTTTTGATAATTGATGGATTCCTGTTGTTTTCAATTGTAACACTGTTGAAAGTTTTTTTTTTCAGACAAAGCAGTAACAAAGTTATTATAAATTTACAACATTTTTGTAGCAACAACGAATGTCCAAACAACTGTATTTATCGCTGTTTTTTAACTGATTTTTTAATATACGTTTATTCTTATTTGTTCGTTTTAATTTTGGGGAGGCAAAATTAATGCGAACACAACTGAGGTTGCGAAGAAAACATCCGTTTTTTGGACAATAGAGTATGGTGGGGTAAAAGTACGACCTTAGTGCTATCCTATTTTTAGAAAATTTTGCCGGTTGTAATCGATCGACGCATTTGATAGCAGTAGTGAAAATGCCTAACTGCTATCGAAACGTACTCTTACCCCACCTCTGGGGCAAAAGTTCGAATGATGTGGGGTAAAAGTACGACCATTCAAAATTCCACAATTCTGTATGAAGTCAACAGGAAAATTATTTTGTATTAATCTCTGCTTACAGCAGCAGCTTCTGTTTTCATTTCTGATTCAAATCCTATATATGGGCAAATAACCTGCGTTAATTTGAAGTTCCAATTCTCATCGAATTGGAGCCATTTTTTATGCCAGCAAGTCTTATAGAAACAAAAATATGCGCTGATGTTTCCAGAGCATTAAAAAAAAGAAGTTAAAATTTTCCGTTCAGATTTACTTCAGTAGACCCTTTGTACTTTTGCCCCTTTTGCAGTTCGTACTTTTGCCCCTTTAAGGTTTCTTATGATTCACAGTTTATTGTGCAGAACAGAGACATAGTAATCAAATTCTTTCTTCGGCATTTGAGCATAAAAACAACTAAAAAGACTCATTAAAACTTTCATTGAAAGTCAGACTTTTGATTGCATAAACATGATTGCCGTTATTTGAAATATTACATCATTCTATCAAAAAAGCTACTTTACCTAATTTTTCGGAGTATTTTCAATTTCTACGAAAAAAAAAAATTATGGCTGGTTGTTGGCAATCCAAATCACTATCAATCCACGCCAGAGTTTTGAATTTTACTGTTCTCGGTTTGTGATAATCCCAAAACGTACTTTTACCCGACTCGTTCTTTTACCCCACCTTACTCTAATAATCTTTTATCCTGTGAGTAAACCAAAAATTTGTGTCAGTATTTTGTTTAATCAAATTAAATATTTTTTCGCCAAATCTTTTTGTATATAAAGTTTCATATGATTTTCATTAAAAGATTATTAAAACATTTACTAAATCTGTAAAATCTGTTCATGAATCTGGATACTGTGTTGCAGAATATAGGATCAAAATTCGCCTAAAATTATATTTGAAACTACTATGATTTCAGCAACCAAAAATCACAGTTATATGATGATCAAAAATTCCCAAAATGATTATCTGCACATTAGCATGTTGTTTAGTTGAAATTAATGCATCATCTATTAGGTTATAAATTCTGAGCATTCTGAGCACTGCAATTATGCGAAACCTTCTCATGAATTTAATATACTTTGGAAAAATACCGGTTGTAAAGGTTTTATGAATGACAAATACCGAAATACCGGAATTGAAAAAGAAACTGTAAAACCGATCACTCCATTGAGAACCCTTTAAAAGTATCTTTTGGCAAGCGTAGAAAAAATCTAAATAATTTGATACTCATTCAAAATATATTATTTTTATTGTGTCTATGAAGTTAACGAGTCTTGTGAATAAATACCCTCGAATATTCTTTGAAAAAGATCGATGAATTGTTATTTTTACAACACTTATGAAAAATAATTACGAATGCTGAAAGAATAGACAATAACACAACGAATCAACTGATAATGATGGAAACCATAAGTAAGCGTTCATTTCAAATGAACCCAGCTACATTTGCCAATTTTCGCAGAATATTTCAATATCAAGGAACGAAGTTTGTTTCAGAAAAGTGGTTTGTGTTCTGGGATTGATTGATATAAAATGACGTCCTCACAGTACGTTTGGCAGTCTTCGGTAATCAGTTGTTCAAAGTGGCACTCATTCAAGGCATTTCAATAAAAATGACAATTTCAAAGATTGTTGTGCTAGTTATTCTAGCATTGAGGTGTAAGTATAAAGCATAACCTATTTTAAATATGACAGATATATTCCTGAATAATTTCAATACTAGGTAATTTTAAAATGACATTCGCGAGCCCCGTTAAAACCGAGGAAGAACCAAACTGGGAGATACCTCTAGAAGATCTGAATATAATGCAATTGGTTTGCGTCGCGGAATCGGGCTCCGATGCAGGCATGCGAAAATTTTTCTCCACGCTCCTAGACCTTGGCTTGTGCATCGAGAGTAAATTCACCGTCAAGGATATAGACACATTGGACCAGATCACAGAGAATCTTGAATTACTTTCTACCGAACGGGTGAAACCGTAAGTAGCACTTACAATTTGATTTATTCTTGTTTTCGTTTTTTTTTTTTAAATATGTACTAATTTAATTATATTTCAAAGACTGTGTCCAGTGATAAACTCAAGTCTCGCTTGCTTGGATGGCATTGCTGAGGCATTCTCAATGTGTGCTAGGGAAGACAAAGCTTCAAAAGCAAGACAGATAGCGAACAAAATCATCAACAATTTGTTCAATCTAGTGTGCGGTAATTCGACTATCGTTGAAGGTAATAAGAGTTTGTTTTGAATAGTTTGTTTTACGAGTAAAAACGTTCTTTATTTTCAGAAATGGTTCAGCCAAATTTCATGCAATGTGCTCCTCAAATTCTCAAAAACATCAGCAACTGTGCTATTATGAATTTGGATCCAAATAAATTTTCAATGGACTACGGGTGCTCTGATTATGAATTGGTGCGGGGTTGTTTGCAAAACAAAACAATTGACTGTGGAGCTCCAGGTATTATGAAGGTTATGAATGCTGTCACGGATCCTTTCATGGAGCAAATAGGCTGTATGAAAGATACTGTAACTAGCACTGGTTTAGCAGGCGATGAAAATAATGCTAGCAAAGATAAAGCTGAAGTATGAACAATTAGTTTCGACGACTAAGTGAAGAGTCTTTATATTGCAATAATAACATTCATATAAGCAATTCAATAAAATATGTATTCAGTAAATATTTTGTGAAAAAAAGGAAATTTCATTCTTCAAACTGTAAACAACATTCCATAACCTGCAAAAGAAGCTGTCCAAATTGATCAAACGTGAAATCCGTCATGTTGAAAGTCAAACGGTGACACCCAGCCAGGAAAGGAATGGCAAACATCCGAATTGGAATGAGAATCCACAGTCATAATCTGGAAGCAGCAGCTCGCAGCTCATTTGAGTGAATTGAATTGCTTTTTACACTTGCAGCTGCAAGCGTTTAACCTTCTCCAAAAAAAGCAGCAGCAACATTTTATTTATAACCAGAATCCATTATAATAAAACTGACATCTTTGGCAATTTATCTTATTTATGGTGCATTTCGTGTGGCCGTCGTTTTTTGCCTTCATCTCGCTTGCATATGTTCCGAAATTGAAATCGTGTAAGAAATCCGACTGGAAAACCGTCAGGCTAACTCCCTCATCAGATGCAATCTCGCACACGATTCCGTGAAATTTCTTAATACTTTGAGGAATGGCACTTGTCACCTTCGTCGTTCATTCATTCGTTTGCTCGCTCCTTTTATGTTTCTCATTTTGCTTTTCAATAAGCGAACGGAGAAAAAATATGATTGAAGGGATCGCAAATTTGCCATTCCTATATTGCGCTTCACAGCTTTGCTGAAATTGCTACGCGAAAAGAAATTTCCCACTTCTTTTATGTTTTTTTTTTAACAAAATGTGTTAAATCGGTTTGATTGCTCATTTCTTTTCCTCATTATTGCATTGGTGAAACAATGCATTTATAATTTATTTTTCGTTTTTATTTTCATTCGAGAACATTCGTCCAAGTAGGCTATTAAATTAAATGTAGGTACACTTGAATCGATTGAGTGACAACAAATGGGTAAATGAGTAGAAAAATTGCCCGTTAAGTCGAAGTACAATAGAGACCAAAATCGGATGACATTTTAATTTAACACAAACCTTTTTGACATCGAGTAAAAAGTGGCATTCTGTGAATAAATTGTTTGCATCATTTCGGAAATTAAATTTTTCTCGATCCCTCAGCTTGATAGCTGCCTACGGATTTCATAAAAGCTGGAATCAAATATCATTGAGTAATATCAATATTTAATATCGTTTTATAAAAGAGCAAATTTAAACCCCTACACCCATATTATAACCATATAAGTCAATCAGCCTCGATGGCAGAGGATTTTCACGGATAATTTCAGGCTAATCCCTCAATTTGCACCCCCACATAAGATCACACACACGCACACGCACATTCACAGTTCACTCCCATGCGAATACTGCAAGGGCTGCAGGAAACCGGCTTCGCAATCTAGTGGAAATTGCAGCAATTTAATTTGAATTTTCATTGTGTTGGCTGCCTGTAATGCTGCGTACAACATGCAGGGCGCAATGGGCCAAAAGCTATTCCCCGGATCCGGACAACAACAAAAATAGTAAGAGCCCGGCATCAAAATCCCAAAATCGAAACAACAATCATAGCAGGCCTCGTTCTCGTTAGCACGTCCACCAGTCAGAGTCAGCTCAGTAGGCAGTCGTCGTCCTTAGGCGCTATTTTACCCAGCCTACTGATCCCATGAATACGTTACGTTGTGCTGTTGTTTTTCTTTTTTTTCTGCTCGTAGAATACTTCTTCCTCTTGTGCCAACTTGTAAAACGATTGCGTAGTTGCCGGAATTCGAGTCCCAAATGGAGGCTGAAATCGTTGGACGCAGTGGGCCTTGATGTGTCCATTAGTGTGTTGCCCTCCACCCCCGCGTCTTTGCTAGTTTCGTTCGAAGCAGATCCTCCTCCAGCTGGACTCCAGGACTCGAGAACCGGGACCAACAAGGGGCCACAGGCAGCAATCAAGGCGGAGGCGGTTCCGCGAATCTGTAGAAAACCTATTTTCCGGAGTATTGCCCCGCTAGCTCGTCAATTTTACATAATTACGTATAATCAAGTAAAATGCGCTTGATTGCTCGAGATGGTTCTGCTGGTGCTGCCCAATAGGCCACGCTCTCTCTTCGTTCGCACAATCGAACATGTAGGCCTAGCTACCTTGTACAATAGACACACGGAAATATGTGCGAAAAGACTGCGTAATCCTCCCTTCCTCACTGCGAAGCTGATGATGATGATGATGATGACGGAATCGGAGCAAAATGTTGGTTTTTCGCATGACTGCAAGCAAATTCGGCCCAATTCCAACTGATGGTTATGCTGCTATGCTGCTGTGTGAGCGAGCCATTTGCCAAATTTTATCAGCCGCCATTTACCGAACAACGGGAATTTCAATTTGTATGACCAATCAAATCAACGCTGTAACGCACAGCATAAATGGTTTTTAATTTGCTACGTTTCGAATTGAGATTGGTATCTAAATGTTCTTCTTAATTTTTGAGCTTAAGATTAATAAATTTGGACAATAAAGTTCGAATTGAAAATTCCAATGTTCTAATCTGAAATCTAAAGAGTATATCATAATACCTACCTACTTTGAAAAAAATAACATTTGAACAATTTAGCAATAACAAGGTCACGATCGACGGCGACGAGCTGGAGATAGTCGAAGACTTTGTCTATCTCGGCTCACTGGTGACCGCAGACAATGACACCAGCCGTGAGATCCGGAGGCGAATTATCAGCGGAAGTCGTGCCTACTATGGACTCCACAAGCAACTGCGGTCGAGAAGACTTAGCCCTCGCACGAAGTGTAACCTGTATATGACGCTTATTAGGCCGGTTGTTCTCTACGGGCACGAGACATGGATATTGCTCGAGGAGGACCTGCGTACACTCGGAGTATTCGAGCGACGAGTGTTAAGAACCATCTTTGGCGGCGTACAGGAGAACGGAGTGTGGAGGCGAAGGATGAACCACGAGCTCGCGCGACTCTACGGCGAACCCTGTATCCAGAAGGTGGTGAAAGCTGGCCGGATACGCTGGGCGGGACATGTTGCGAGAATGCCGGACGACTGTCCTGCAAAACAGGTGTTCGCTACGAATCCGGTAGGAACAAGACGAGCGGGGGCGCAACGAGCGAGGTGGTTAGACCAAGTGGAGCGTGATCTGGCGAACGTTGGGTGCCCGAGAAATTGGAGAACGGTTGCTATGAACCGAGTGAGTTTTAGGAATTATGTTCGTCAAGTTATGTCGTAAGACGGAATACTATGTAGGGGAGAGGCGGGTAATATGCGCATATTAAGGAAAACACTCATTTTCTCACATATTCCGATAGATAGGAGCCTGAAAACTATATGCACATGAGCGGACATCTGTTTTCTATACGTAAGAGCAATTTTTCTGTTAAAAATCTCTTACAGTTTTTGTGAAAATAATTTTATAATAAAAGAAGTCAAAATAGTCGATTTCCGAAACCGGCGGGCTAAATGCGCATATTTATGTTTTAAGCTATATTTCATTTACACTCGCAATATTTTGAAATTATTTAATTGAAAATGGTAGAAACGGATGTTAGGCATACGTCAAGGCTGAAATTTTGGTGAAATTTTTTACATCACTAGTTCTTTTGCATGAAACATAGTTAAGTATGCCATATGGCCATATTTCATGGTAATATTTTGTTCATATTGTATTTTTATCGGATCAGTATGAAGTTCTTATTTTTTCGCTGTAAGATCGTGATTTGAGCGTAGATTTAATGTTTAAATGATAGGAAGTAAAAAATTTATAAGAATAATCTATTTTTCTTGATATAGGCATTTAACCTGCCTTGATATGGGCATTCAGAACCTGCCTCGTATTCCAATATCTTATCATCTACAACTTTGCCAAAAGCTTCAATTTGTTGAATTTCCGATTTCCAGATGAATAAGAAAGAAAAACCATTAAAATTTTTGTTCACAGAATTTGTACGCACGATAATTAAAATTCAATATATTATATCAAAACTGACAAAAATCTTGTTTGAATTTTTAAATTTTTTCGACTTTATATAACAATTTAATTTTTTCATGCCATGTGTTAAAAGCGTACTACGCACAAAATGCACTGATTAGATGTGATGAATCTCTAGCCATATCGTCAATCGGCTGTATGCGCATATTACCTAACATGCGCATTTAGGAACACTTTCCCCTAAATAAATAATTTGAACAATTTTACTTAATAGGTCCAGCTAGAATCGTGTATCACTTATTGTGTTGCAGCGATACCAAAATGACCGCTGCCAAAATTCTTTTACAGGGGTTTGTTGATATAAACACCATCTACCTATGGTAAAAAATTCACGTTGTTTCGTGCAATCAATCAAAAATTATTGCAGATGGACGTCAAGATGAAAATTAATACTTTAACACGTTGAAAATCAAACGTTCTCTATAGGGTGTCTAAGAACGATTTAAAATGAACATTAGAAACACAATTTGTAAGCAAATCTAATTTTTTCCACTTCTATGTTCGCTATAGCCTTTTTTTACAATGATTTACAATGATCTTCAACTTCACAGTGGGCTGAGCAGTTATCCAATACTAATACGGATTCTACTGGAAGCCTATTAGGATACATTGACAATTCTTTACGAACACTACCCTACCGAAAGGCCTCAACCCTAACCTCTTAACAAGAATGAAACGATTAATTTTATCTAAAGGACGTACCCAAAACGGGAATTTACTAAGACAAAATTGCCGTTTTCGCCCCTTAGAGAAACAGGTTGAGTTTCAAATATTTTGATTTTGAATGCATCCCTGTGGAGCCAGGTCAAATAATTTTTCAAAAAACGCACTGATTTTTTTCAAATCTAATCTGAAAATCATTAAGAAAATCATAAGTTAAAGCTAATTTAACAATGTTTTGAAAAGTTCTCTTCATATTTCAAGTTCAAATATTAAATTAAATGTAAAATGTAAACATGTTCAGTAGTGACCCGATTCCTCAAGTCCGAATTCAATTTCCTAGCAAACATTTTTGAAGGCATATTTCTCAAAAAAAATCGTTATACGTTTCATATATCTTATAGAATCATCGCATAAAAATCGAAAAAACAGTATTAACATAGATTAAGCGAAAAGAATTATACTAATTGGACGATATTCAACACCTTATTCCTACATCCTAAAAACATACGGCTAAGCGCAAGTTTAGCTCTCAATGCATGCAAACCGTTGCCAGCGACAATATCTTTTTGCTGCGTCTCTCATTGGACAGTTTTTCTAAATGAACAAACTCATTTTCAGCAATCTTATTGCACTGCTTATCATAAAGAGAACAAAAAGATTATTTTTTCACTTGAACCTTGCACGGGAGAACAAACTTGCACGCATGGCGAACTTTTTATCATATCCGATTTATATCATTTAAACCGTCTTCAAGTAACCATTTTTAGGATCATTCACTTATTTGGTAGAAATTGCGATTCGCATTAACATTGTTAACGATTTGAACTATCACTTCTAATGCGATTTTATGTGTGCTGGGTTGTTCAGGTTTGTAATTGTTACTTTTTTGAAAACAACCTGCAGCAATTAATTTGATATATGCATGCACAATGCACATATTTCTTGTAATATGGACCGTAATATGAAACATTTTAAGCCTCTCTTTCTCCCACTACTGCCTAATCACCAGGGCCGGATTAAGCCATCGGGGGGCCCGGGGCAATTTTTCTCGGGGGGCCCCTATGATTCGATTTTTTTTTCAAATGCTATCCCAGAAAATACAAAACATTTTATACGTGTAAAAGAACTGGATATGAGCTTAGTTTACTGTCTCCAATAGCCATGTTGTCAGCGTTAAAGATAGTTTCTGGTATTTTCAAATAAAAATTGTTAATTAATCACGTGCAAACATTGCGGGAGAATTTAGATTTTTTTTTTAAAATTGAAGCTCTGATTCGAGTTGCAAAATGCGAAATTTAATTCTCATTTTTTTAAATAACCTTATCACCAGCTAAAATTTTCTGATTAAGAAAAATGACCGGATAGATAGTTTAAATGATTTTCATTTCATCATTGCTCGCCTGGTTTGTGATTCATTGACAAATATTTACCTAATGATAATTGGGTAGAATCATGAAACATTGAATACAAAATTCAAAAAAATAACCAAAATAATTATATTCAAATTCCATATAGATAAGAATTCAAGACTAAATATCCGGTTACATTCAGAACCACAATTCAGTGTCTTAAATCTAAATCATAACTTCAAAACAAGTTTTAAGAAAGAATATATGAATTTAATTTAAAAAAAAAAAAGAGATTCAAGCCTTCAATTTCAAGATTAAAAATGTGCATTTCAATTTTGAATCTTTGAAACATAAAAAAAAGTTTTCATGAAATATTTATGTACATGATTCTTATCAGATAAAAAAAAAATGTTTTTCTAAATGTGCCAAAAGCTTCATTCGATGCTCTCAAAGCCAAAGGGTTATAAGTGCAAAATTGATCGATTAAAAAAAATCAGAATAGAGATTAAATATATAAAACACAGATTCAGTTATCATTGAAAAAAGTCAGATAAGGAATCCAAATGAGGGATAAGGAATCAAAATTCAAAAAAACCATGAAACTGAACTTCAGTAACTGAAGAAACATCACAAGACTTGAAAATCTCAATGAAATGAATCTGGAAAAAGATAAAATTAAAAACATAGAAATATTCATGTTAAGAGAATCTATAATGATATTTGCATCTTAACTTTGAGATCGTTTTTATGATAATTTGAGAATGATCATTTGGAAAACGATATGCTGACTTCAGAATATTAACTTCAGTAAATGATAAAATTTTGGTTGAATCCGTTGAAAATGTTTCATACGAATTTCAAGTCTAAGGCAGAAATTGAGATGGAAATCCAATACAGAAACTGTGTTCTGTCGTTCGATCCAATTTAGGCAACTACGGCTTACGGCTTATGTTCTTTCGTTCTTTGATACCTCATGTTTCTCTAATTCTTTCCATCACCTAAAAAATAGGCAACTACAGTTTTTCTTTCAAAACTGTATTTAAAAAAGTTATAATAAACCGGGTATAACCCGGATACTGCCCGGATGAAAATTTGAAATGTTTATCATAAAGAATCTCTGTTCTCTCTTAGCACTGTGAACCAGTTTTGGTAAAATTAGCTGCTATTTAAGGGCAGTAAGCATTATTTAAAAAGTAAACGTAATATTAAAAATTATTATTGTGCAAGACGTTTGTATGAAATGAAAATGAGGAGATGTTTTTCTTTATTTTTCATGTTCTGTACAGTCAGGATATTCTGATATGTTTCTATAAGAAAGGGTGTTTTGCCTCATATTTTTTTAAATTTTAGTTTCGAATTCGGTGCATATTATTTTTGTCTAAATTTTTGGTTGAAAGTTTTGAAATTCAATACCAAGATTTTGAGATTCTTTGCTCGCAAAATGCGGGAGAACTTCATCACTGCTTACTCTAGAGGGCCCCCTTAACTTATGTAAGAGAAAAACTATTCTAGATATTATTTCACGGGGCCTCCCTTTAGTTGTTTTATTTCAAGATCTCATACCGATTTTCAAGTTTGGATTTCTTTTCATAGATTTGTTGAAATTAGAGTATTATGATTAAGGTAATGTTAAAACTTTTTTTCCCTCGGGGGGCCCCCCTAAGCCGGGGGGCCCGGGGCAATTGCCCCTTTTGCCCCCCCTTTAATCCGGCCTTGCTAATCACCTAAAATTTTCAAAGATATCATGCTTAAAAATTTTACTTTTCCTTTATCTATTGATATGAAGTTTTTGTCAAACGCAAAGCGATTCTTAAAAATGTACGAAATTACAATCAAATGTGCAGGATAATTGATAGTTGAAGTTGAGTTAAAATATTTAAAAAATAAAAAGAGACCAAATATTCATTTTTGTCAAAACAACCTGGCAACTCAGATGAGGCCAAATCCAGATCAAGTTTCGAGGAAATGGCTGAAGCCAACCAGTCATCAATACTATCGACCTTATTTGCTTTACCATGATCTTGACAACAAACACCTTAAAAAACTTAACACTCGGAAGAACGGAACGGATACTTTTGAAATGAGGTCCTCTCTTGTCTGCATTCAAAATTTAAGTCGTAAACATTAAATTTTTTCAAAAATTTCTCTTGAAAATTACCTTATATCCTGTTTTACATTCAGAAGAATGAAAACAAATTTTCGTGAGTAAATTTCTTCAATCGATTATCCACCGGATTTGTGTATCCATTCCGAAAAAATGGAGTGAACGCAGAATCGAGTCCACCCTGAATTTTAAAAAATATTTCTGAACCAGTTTCAAATATGATTTGTCAAGTTTAATTTGTGATAACTTTCCTACGACTGAAAATAACGTCATCAGATTTATAAAGTTGAAAATATCAAATTTATTTGATTCGATATAATATGCAGCAATACTATAATTCTTCTCCAAAAGCAATAAACAGTTGAATATTACAATCAATGTTAAAGTAATTGCAAATGATCTGAAGGATAGAAAAGTTAAAAATGGAGAATGAAAATAATACCCTTAGTATATGGTTTAACATAATGTCTTAATACGCGAGCAATTAGCGCTGTAATACGGCTATCGCAGTTCCACTGGAGAAATAGATTCAATTCCCATCTTGGCACTGGTGGTTCAATGTATAATCTTAAGTTATCCAATAGATAGACCTAAAAGCCTCAATCGGTTTTGGGTATCTCTTGTGTCCAATTACAACTGTGGCAAATTTGACCGACTAAAAGATTTGACATTCGTTGTAGAAAAAAAAATGTATAGGAATAACTATGGAAAAACTAACCTGTTAAAAAATTTCGCCAAACCATTATTATAAAAAATAACTTTTAAACTGAAATTACTAGATGAAAGTTTACAAAACAATTTGGTAGAAAATCATAAGCCTCCAATATTCTTAAAAATAAATTATGGCGAGTACATCATTGAGTTCAGACATCAATTAAAAATTCCTTACAACTATGAACGTTTTTTATTCATCTTATAGCAAATCTAGAGCCATCAACATTTGTAAAGTTATTATTGCTCACAAAAAAAAAACGAAAACCGTTTGATACTTTGTTGTTTCCTCTCCGCAGCCCGTGGTGTAGGGGAAAGCCTTCAAATCTTCTAACCAACTGGCATAAGATCGAATCCTGGTCACGGCATACATAGTACACTTTCTGTGGGTTGGTGATTTTAGAATTTGTAAGATGCTAGCTATCATATCCTAGAGATATGTACGCTTAGAGTTAAGAAAAAGAAATCTCTTCGAGGAAACATAAAGTTTCATTGAAATCCTATATGTGTTTGTGTTCGTTTTTTAGTTAAATTGAAGCTGGTGTTTTGTACATTTTAATTTATCGAATCTGGAAGAAGATATCAGTTCTGACTAGAAATACTGCGTTAAACTTTCCACTGAATTAAACAATATTCATTAAATTCGGGATATTTTAACGAAGACTAAGACATATATCAATGAAATTTGATGTTTCTTTGATATTTATGAATCAAGTTTTAGAAGCCTAATTTTTTTCTTAAAGCTTTGAATTAATAAAAATGATTTCGAATTTGAAACCTTTAAAGGGTTGATCGAAAATTCATCAAATTATAAAGGGTGATACGGTCAAAATTTGGTTAATATCAACTTGACGTATTTCTTTCAATTTTGCATTTTAAAAACCTGAACACCCCTCATTTTGAAGGTGTGTGTGTGTGTGTGTGTGTGTGTGTGTGTGTGTGTGTGTGTGTGTGTGTGTGTGTGTGTGTGTGTGTGTGTGTGTGTGTGTGTGTGTGTGTGTGTGTGTGTGTGTGTGTGTGTGTGTGTGTGTGTGTGTGTGTGTGTGTGTGTGTGTGTGTGTGTGTGTGTGTGTGTGTGTGTGTGTGTGTGTGTGTGTGTGTGTGTGTGTGTGTGTGTGTGTGTGTGTGTGTGTGTGTGTGTGTGTGTGTGTGTGTGAGTGTGTGTGTGTGTGTGTGTGTGTGTGTGTGTGTGTGTGTGTGTGTGTGTGTGTATGTGTGTGTGTGTGTGTGTGTGTGTGTGTGTGTGTGTGTGTGTGTGTGTGTGTGTGTGTGTGTGTGTGTGTGTGTGTGTGTGTGTGTGTGTGTGTGTGTGTGTGTGTGTGTGTGTGTGTGTGTGTGTGTGTGTGTGTGTGTGTATGTGTGTGTGTGTGTGTGTGTGTGTGTGTGTGTGTGTGTGTGTGTGTGTGTGTGTGTGTGTGTGTGTGTGTGTGTGTGTGTGTGTGTGTGTGTGTGTGTGTGTGTGTGTGTGTGTGTGTGTGTGTGTGTGTGTGTGTGTGTGTGTGTGTGTGTGTGTGTGTGTGTGTGTGTGTGTGTGTGTGTGTGTGTGTGTGTGTGTGTGTGTGTGTGTGTGTGTGTGTGTGTGTGTGTGTGTGTGTGTGTGTGTGTGTGTGTGTGTGTGTGTGTGTGTGTGTGTGTGTGTGTGTGTGTGTGTGTGTGTGTGTGTGTGTGTGTGTGTGTGTGTGTGTGTGTGTGTGTGTGTGTGTGTGTGTGTGTGTGTGTGTGTGTGTGTGTGTGTGTGTGTGTGTGTGTGTGTGTGTGTGTGTGTGTGTGTGTGTGTGTGTGTGTGTGTGTGTGTGTGTGTGTGTGTGTGTGAGTGTGTGTGTGTGTGAGTGTGTGTGTGTGTGTGTGTGTGTGTGTGTGTGTGTGTGTGTGTGTGTGTGTGTGTGTGTGTGTGTGTGTGTGTGTGTGTGTGTGTGTGTGTGTATGTGTGTGTGTGTGTGTGTGTGTGTGTGTGTATGTGTGTGTGTGTGTGTGTGTGTGTGTGTGTGTGTGTGTGTGTATATGTGTGTGTGTGTGTGTGTGTGTGGGTGTGTGTGTTTGTGTGTGTGTGTGTGTGTGTGTGTGTGTGTGTGTGTGTGTGTGTGTGTGTGTGTGTGTGTGTAGAATGTTGCTCCTATTTTGATTTTGGAATTCACTCTTCAGTTGTCAAAATGCCGTCCAAGGAAGAAGAGCAGCGTATCAAAATTTCAAAATCCGAGTTACTCGCACGCAAAGCTGGCAAAATCGCAGGCAAAGTTGCCAAATCAACCGTTACAAATGTAATTAAAGTGTTTGGGGAACGTTTGTCGAGAGCCAGGAAGTCGGGATCAGAGGTTTGCCGGTAGTTTCAAGCGAAACCCTAACTTCCCTCTCCGAGATGCCGCAAATAAGCTGGGTGTATCGTCTACGACCGTGCATCGAGCCTGCATTACGGTAAAAAGGCCATGGATTGGTACACCGACAACAACGTACAGGTGGTTCCCAAGGACAAGAACCCTCCCAACACGCCAGAGCTCCGCCCAATTGAGAAATACTGAGCTATTGTCAAGCGGAACCTAAAGAAGACCAAAAAAGCTGCTAAGGACGAGCAGCAGTTCAAGGCAAACTGGCTTTCTGCGGCAAAGAACGTGGACAAGGTGGCTGTACAAAATCTGATGGCAGGGGTTAAGCGTAAGGCCTGGCAATTCAGATTTGGGGAGCGGAAGCCTAACTGAATATTTTTCCTGAATTTTTTACTAATTAAATTTAAAAAAATAAATTTCATTTGATTTTTTAAATCAACGATTTCACCGATTTACACGCGTTCTCCCTTGACCAAATTTTGACCGTATCACCCTTTAGATTAGTTGATTAAGAAATAGGACAGTTATGAGTGCCCGTTTCTTCTAAACCATTCGTTTGATCGAAAAACTTTCTGAGACGATTCTAAGAATATTTATAGAAAAATATGAAAAAATACTTATCGTTTTTTGCAAGAAATAGTTATAGGTGATTATACTTTATTCTTGGTAAAATCTCCCATTGGTCGTCACACACTTTTTCAGTAATGATATTGATCAGAATTTTTTCAGAAATACTTTATCTAATCTGTTATTCAGGTGACTGCATCCTTCTTCTTGAATTTCAGCTACCATTTTGACCAATACTTCGTTTTTGACGGAAAATGGAGACAATTCAGCTGTTTCGAATTGTTTATTTTTGTGCCACTAAAACAAGTTTTTGCTGGAATTTCAGCTGGCAAAATCTAACAAAAACATAGTAAAATGATTACAAGACCCAATTAAAAGTTAAACTGATCTGTCACCATGACTTGGCCTAGGATTGTTTTGAATTGTGATGTGTATGATTTTCGAGTATGCTAAGAATCAAATAAACTCCGAGATAAATAAATACTTTGTTGTAGAATGATAAGAAATCCATAGTTCCTATTACAAACCCGTTTGAATATGTCAAAAATTTTAAATAAAAAATAAGCTTGACTTATACACCATCCTTTTTCTTTTATCAGATTTAACTCAACGCGATTGTTACTTCACTAGATTTTCAAGAATTTGATGTAATGAATTAAAGGATTTTGGAATTCTTTGATTTTTCTTCTTTGAACCGTTTATGATTTCTGTGTACAATAATTTCTGGTCATCGACCAAGGATAAAGCGCCTCTATTCGCTCTTGAAAAAAAAACGGAAAATATTATTGGATCATGAATCCATTTTTACCCAAAACCAAACTTTTAACCCTTAGGATATTCCCATATAATTCCCATAGTTCCTCACCAATAAAAAAAAAATGATTTCAGTATTTAATGCAAGAATAAAAGAAGCATCCACTCCAAGAGTTTCAATTATTAAGATCTTTGAAAATGAAGACCCCAAGGAAAAAAAATCACAGCAAGCTAGGAACTAGCAACGTTTGCAACCGAAAAAATATGCGTCCGAAAATCACACGCATGTAAGGGAAACAAAAAAAAATTCTAATTCCACTATGAATCACTTTAGAGTCCTTCTTCATTTATTTAAATTTTCATTTTTAACGTGATCAATTACTGATACGGAACGCCAGTCGGCGTACACTTTTCCTAAGAAATTGAATTTGTATTTCGAATCCAATCGAATCTGTATTAGTCTTTCGATTACTTTTGAACTTTTTCTAATAAACACTTAATTTGAACCTGATTCTGCGAGAACACATCTCTGGGCTAAGAATACCAGATGACCAGGTATTTTTCACAAGATAAAATTCTTCGAAACTGGGAATGAATTGAAATAAACATTTTCTACTAATAGCAGACCAGACGAAAATCTTCCGATTACACTGGATTTTATTTCAACGAAAAATTTATACCAAAATTGAAATTTTCCCGGAAACTTTAACGAAAAAAAAATGTTCGAGTGAAAAAAACACAACCGAACTCGTCCAAGGCTTGCTTAGCTCTTTTTTCTGAACACGATTGTATCCTATACAAATTTTTAGTTAGAGGGTAAAATACCTAGTTTTCGACAGTTTTGGCTGGTTTTGTCAGAAAAATCATTTAAATAAATTAAATGACTAAAGTGTTTCATCTCAAATATGATTGGTTCAGTGAATCAAACTTTTTTCTTTATTCTTGACCATTTTTTACTGATTAAAAGTTTCAAAAAGAGTTTACATTATCTTTTTACTAAATCATCTTGATGGTCTAGTTTTCGACATTCAATTTTAGTTTTCGACACCACAAGTTTTAGTTTTCAACAAGAACATTTCCACCTCCTTTGCTTGCAAAGAAATAGGAATATTCGCATATTGGAATTGCTTGTATACTTCACGGCGTTTTTTACACCATGGAAACAATATAAACATACACAGGAAGAAGGGTGTCGAAAAATAGATTATCAGGTGAATTTTCAGCGCTGGTTTTCGACAGCTTGAAAACCAGATGAAATTCCAGAAAATATTAGCAAAAATATGAACTAAATTACCGAAAACACTTAATTCAGAACCTAATACATCCATTGATTCCTTTTATGTTGCTTTTATTCAGATAGAAGGCAAGTTTTTCATGATTCAAAATCATTCTTATTTGTTCGCTGGCATTGAATTTAACAGGTGATTTAGAATGTTACTTTTAAATTAATGGTTTACTACTATTTATGAACTTATTTCAAGGAATGTTTATATTCAACATATGCTAAACTGGGAGAGTAAAAATAGATAAATATGAACATATATAGCTTGAACAAGCCAATAGAAAAATAAGCCTTTAATTAAAATTCTGCCGAAAACTAGCTCCTGTCGAAATCTAGAGTATCTATCCTAATATTTTTCAATAATTTTTAGATTTTTTAGTTTTTTTTCTAAACTTTTTATGAGCTTATACGTTCGTGCAAGTCTTTTATTTGGTTTTAAATAAAAAATCAATTCTCAATTGAATGGTTTGGTTTTAAGAACACAAATTTTGATATTTACTTAAATGTAATGAAACTGTCACGAACAAATTCTTAATTAATGTATTCTTGCATAACACCCAATCCGATGTCACGGCATCTGCTGAACTGAAGCGACGATCCAACAACTACCGAACAACATTGATTTAAGCTGCTCCGATTAAGCTCATCCATATTAAATGCCACCCTAAATTACATGATTGCAGTTTACTAAACTATCAGGCGCATTACTCACCATTAAAGTGGAACGATTTCAGTCGCCGCCGAAAAGTACCCTAATCAACAGTAAATCATGTCATGTTGCCGCATTCTCGGCGGCGGGCGTCGCGACGCGCGTTCTAAGAGTGAGACTCCTCGAGAGCTTTCGGAATTTCAGAGTGTGGACGGGTGGTGGAGCTGAGAAGGAGGTGTGTGACACATCCTTAAACGGCATTAATGCATAAAACATACAAATGTGTCAGGCAGGGCACACAGCAAGGAAGCGCGCGAATCTCCAACGACGACGACGGAAGACGAAAGACTACGACGACAACAACCTGATGGTCACTGTACTGTGAAAGAGGGGGGGAGGTATTAAGGAAGTTGATGCATACCGAAGGAAGGCAAAGCAGTTTCGAACTCTTGCCCCCTCCCTTCCCCACCAGTTTCTAATTCACCACCCCCTGTAACTAGAAGTAATGTCGTAGGACTTTTATACTGCTGCTTTGGCTTCAAGTCCGTGGTTTTCGGGAGTTGGCGGGCGATAAAACACGCGCCAACATGTGTCGGTTCGAATGTCAACAAGCGGGAATAGAAAATTTATTGCCTTTTAGGTGGAAACTGGGCTTTGGAATGGGAATTTGGGGATTGGGGCTTAGAAGGATTTGCTCCAGCATTTGCCGCGCGAGTGTTTGAGATGAGAATTGGCGCAATGATGTTTGCCAAGTGTCACACAACATAACCTGACATTTTTGGCAGGCTTCATTGCCAGTGACCGGACGGAATTTCGAATGGATTTGTCCGACAAATACTCGTCGAAATTGCGCTTGTCGAATGAACTTTTGATGAAATTGTTTCCAAATTTATAATGTGGAGAAATTTCCCGCTCCAAATTGAAATCAACACACAGGTAGTCAGTCGTTGATTGAATGGCAAATCCCATCAGATGATGAAATGAAATGCCAACCAATTCAACCAACTGGTTGTTGAGTTCATTCCATAATTCAAAATGTGGTCATTACAGGAATAAAAAGCTGAAAGAAAAACCTCTATGCAATTGGGATCCGGTTGATGTGGTTAGTTCATTACTGGTTATTTTTTTCCACCCGAGAACTAGATAAAAATAATTCACTAATGGATTCTTTCCACAACTTGAATGAACATACTTTTTCAAAACCTTTTTTCAAAAATCGAAAAAAAGCGCGTTGTGAAAATATCTTTTCCTCTATTCAAGAGGCCATTTATGCGGGGAGAAAAAATCACTCAAATGCACGTTGTGTACAACAAAAATCCCTTTCAACTTTCCGACACCATCGGAAAATATGGGGCTTTGATGAGCCTGGAAACGGCTACAAATGGGCAGAAAAAAAAACCGTTTCTACTTCCCATCAAAATGGACGGGGATGATACATGCTGCTGAACCTGTGATGATGGGCCGTAACATTTTTCCACTAGGCTGGCCTTTTCTTTTTTCTGATTTTTGGTGTTGTAGACGGTTGGCTTTCATCAATTGCGATTCAGTCGAGCGCATTTTTGCGCTTTTATCATCGTGATGCTTTTGAGCAATTTAAAGAATTTTTTTCCGTGTCCCAATGTTGGTGTTAAAATATCAAAGCCTTGGACGAAGTGCAACAAATGAATCGATAGTAGGGACCTTGGTTGAATATTGATTTAAAATTGGATACAAATGTTTGGGTATTGTTGGCATATTCAAGAATCTTTCTAGAAATCATGTTAAAATTCCTTACAAATAAATAAAACAAAAAAAAACAAATAATTTAAATTCTTCAATCATACTCTGGAAAATCCGTTAGAACGAAAATCTTCCCACAAACGAATTGATTCGAGGTATCTGTAACAGAGTACGAAGCGATGAAAGTTCCTCTCTGTATAACTATTTGTTCAAAATCAGGTATTCGCTAACTACAGATCCCGTTCGGTTTTCGCAACATTCATGTGCTAAAATGGAACGGTTTTTTGAAACAACATTACCTTTTAGTTTTCGCATTAAAAGGACCTATATAACTTAGACAAACACTATAAATAAGTTTTTAAGTTCTGGAATAGTAATAAAATACGGAAAAAAAATTAAAAAAAAAATAATAAAGTATTCAAAAATGAAAAAAAGGTCAAAAATTCAAAACGTTAAAAAAACAAATACAAACTAATAAATAAAAATGACAAAAAATGACGGAGAATGACAATAAAAAACATTTCAAACAAAGCAGAAATAGTGCAGAATTCACTAAAAACATGTTAAATAAAATAAATTTGATTCTAAGCAGCTCTTCGGCTCGTAAAAATCTAATGTTCGATAAATTAAATGATAAAAAACGTTCCCATGACTGAAAATTTCATTATATAGGTTGTAAGCATTTGTTCTAATCGCGTTGAACAAAATCTCTTGAATTTTGTTTTC
Source organism: Uranotaenia lowii (assembly GCF_029784155.1). Lineage (NCBI taxonomy): Eukaryota > Metazoa > Arthropoda > Insecta > Diptera > Culicidae > Uranotaenia > Uranotaenia lowii. The sequence continues at coordinate 434,553,233 of NC_073692.1, forward strand.
CAATTAACTTAAGGAAATGTTAGGATGTTTAACATTTATAGCTAAAAGATGCTTTATTTTATTGTTTTCTGTAGTTCATCACACACTCTCGTTGGGTGCTGCTCGTAAAGTGCCTATATTTAGGCTCCTAAGTTTAGAACAAATTGCCCAGTCAAATGATATAGCATGGCCATCTCTTAGAAATCGTTCCACGCCAAGTCAATCTAATATATAAAGATGAGTTGGGCTATATATGTTTGTATCTATTATATAAAATTCTCTTGTAACGGTGTTTGTAGTACTACTCCTCCGAAACGACCCAAACGATTCGAATGAAATTATTTTTAGAATATTTTGTAGCCATGCTAATCGGTTTATATCGAATAAAAATAACAAAAAGTCGCATCAATTGTCCGTAATAATCAAATTTGTAGTTTTTTGAACGAAATAAAAGTCATGGCTTCCATTTTTTTGAGATTTTTTTTCCTTTGGGCGGTTTGTTTTTCGTCTCCAAGGTCGAGGCGTCGCGACCTGACGTCGTTAGAAGATAGTAACTATGGCATAGCATACTGATCAGTGAGAATATTTTGGCGCGTATTTCTCAACCAAGCATATTTTCGATGCAAGTGGCGATATGAAGCCTTGATGTGATTTTTTTGTTCTTGATTCCTTACTCATTTCTACAGCACATGGTTATGAATGATGCCTAGATGTGACTCAGGTTGACATTTTGCTGATCGAATAAAACATATAATATTTGTTTTGCCAAAATCTGAAATTGAAAAGTCGGGCATCCATTTTTAGAGATTTTCTTCAAGGGGTTTGTTTTTCGTCTGCATGGGCGAGGCGTTGCTAGCAAACGTCGTTGCATGATAATAGTAACCAAAGCATACTGTTCATTGATCGCTGGAAAAATTAAAAAATTAGGCGCCTATTTCTCAACCAAGTAGCTATACTTCTTATACACGTGGGGGGGGGGGGGGGTGATATGCAATCTAGATGTGTTTTTTTTCTTGCTTATTTGTACACAGCACATGGTAATAAATGACGCCTAGATGTGACACGGATTGATATTTTATCGATCGAATCAAAACCATATAAACGATTTCAAATATCAAAACCATTTTTAATTCGTGTTAAGTAGTAAGTAAATTGTTGTCCAAAAAATATGAACTAGGTAAAGATAAATATGAAATAATCCCCCTTATTCTGCGCCGCGCGTGAGGTGACGATAGTCGAGTCGAGTCGGAGTCACGTGAATCTTGTCACCTTATTATCGAAGCCGATGTGACAGAGCATACGACACAATTTAAAAATATATTCCAAAACGGAAAAAGCTTATTGTCTCGCTTGCTTATTTTTGTATATGGGACTGTTATGAAAGAAGGAGCGGTAGATTGTTGCAGCTTAACTGACTTCATGTTATATCCAAAAATCTAATAACGTATTCGTTTATACCCAGTTTTGCACCAGGTCACAACAAGTTATGCACATTTTACTGTCATTTTTAGCAGCTCATGCGCTAAGTTTTGCATCCGTAGTTCCCCATATTTGATTTAAAATGGACGGTGGAACACTGAAGATTCGTTTGTGAGCGATCGAGGTAGCAAAACACTGACGACGAAATGTGTTCGTTCTAGTACGGTAAACCTCAAAACTGGGCGAATGAAGAAAACGAATACGGTAAAAGTATCATATTTTCATCATTTTACAGCCTGGGCTGGCCATACTGAGCTCTTTGATTATTTCTACAACATTTGTGCCACTTTCTCATACTTTTTTGATCAATGGGAAAGGATTTTGGTGTCCTGTGCTTTTTTTAATCACATTTTTGTGATCCCAAACACAAGAACTGAACCTCCTACTATTGGCATTGATGCTTCACAATGATCTTTGATCGAAAAATTAATAAGTTATATAGTATATGACCAGGTTGTAGAAGCAACATTCCCATTATTAGTTATATCACATAAACAATACGATACTAAGAATTTTCGTTAAAATTTAAAGTCAGTTTTGCTACAAACACTCTACAAAGCACGGAAAAGTAGTGTTTTTTATCTGCTTTGGTAAGTTTTTTTGTTTCCACGTTGTTAGAAGTGCTTGCTATCTCCATATGTGAGTGCAGTTGTTCGACCATTGTTTGTTTTCGATGCAAAAAAAGAGATTTATTGTCATTATTTCTTTCATAACTCTTCAAGGTGTAAATGGCCCACTTTGGTGTCTTCAGATGAAAGTTGCATCATAAATCGAGCTATTCGATGGTATTTTTTGCAAAATATTCGGTGGTGCAGACGGTACTTTTAGACGCCATTTAAAGTTTATTTACAACTTTTCATGTTGAAGGTCATTATTAATTTTTTTTCAACTATTCTATTTGGAAAGCTGATAAAATTTCAATGCATTTTGATGTGCTATTTTATAATTTCCGTTGAAAAACAACAGAGTTATGAAGCTTTGAAAAATGGTTATTTTTTATTTACAAAAAAATCTAACCGAAGCTTACTCAAAAAATAAAAATGTTAGAAATCTGAAAAAATACATGTGTTTTTAAGTCGCCAAAATGAACCAAATTTTTAATTTTGGGGAAAATCTGAAGACCCCCGGCGCAAATTGTCAGATAATAAAAGAAAAATCCCCAAATGCAAAAAGTTTTAGTCTGCAACCACAAACCCACAGAGTACTATGTTTGCCATGACCGGGATATGATCTCATGAACTTTAGCGTAGATAGCTTGAACTCTTACCACTACGCCAAAGTTCCAGGCAGTTTTCATTCATAATTTATAATTGAATTCAAATTTCGTACTGATTTTTGAATTCTAAAAATTCATAATTAAGAATCAGAAAATAAAAAAAAAATTGTGATTAGAAATTCAGATTATTCTACATTAAAAATTATTTTGATAATTATTTTGAATTTTAACTTAAAATCATTGAACCCAATACCTCGCATCTCGCTTTCTAGACAATTACAAAATAGCTTAAATGTTTTATATTTGAGAATGAAGAATGCTCAATAAAATGCTGCCCAAAAGTGGCAAACTTTTAAAATTTGGTCACAGGGTTGTCGAGATATTAATGTTCAACTTTCAAGAATTTCGACTGAATTCCGCATATGTAAGTTTAATATAGATTCATAGTTTTGGCTCGATATTCAGTAATCCGGTTTGTTTCAAGATAGTTAAAAATAATCTGCAGATTTTTAGTTTCATTCATATTCGATGATTTCATATTTCCTAGAATACTTTTTAAGAGACCTTCTGGTTTTTAATTCTTTAAGTCAATTTCAGGTATTTAGGTTAAAATTAAATTTATCTTTAAATCATGATCGAAATGTTGAAAAATATTTCAAACTACTAACAAAAAAAATTATTATTAATAATTAATTTCATTATTAAATCTCTGTGAAAAACAACTAAATAAAAATAATATTTTTCAAAGAACGCAATCTTGAAAATGAACTCAGATCTTGTTTTAAAATAGTGGTTTTCACCTGTTTTGTATTTTCTTGGGAAATTTTGAAATTTAATTCCAAATCTGAATTATTCATTTTAAACTTGAACAAAAACTAGGAATTCCTAATTTGAAATCCATTTATGGATCGAAATTCAAAAAAAAAATTCCAATCATTACGAACCGTAAAGGCATTTATAACCTTTATCCTTAACCAGAAATCTTTTATTTGAATTTTGAATTTTTGATTTTCTATATGAATTCTTTCTTCAACTATTTATTTGTCATTCAACTAGTGCATCCGAATGAAAATTCAAAATGATATAACCATTATATTTCAATTCTCAATCCCCATTAAAAAACTTTTTCGAATTTCAATGATGCACAAGAATTAAAAGTATTTCAAATACAAATCTTAAGAATGTTTTGTAATTTAAAATATTTTCTTTCTACATTCCAGTATGATGAGTTTCGTAAATGGAAAATGAAACTTATTTTAGCTTCAAATCAGGATCAGGATTCGAATCGGGATGTTGTGCCAATGATGAACAAATCTGAAAATCAAGAATAATAAACTGAATACAGATTCCGAAATCCTATCTCAGGAAACAAGAAATCTTAGATTTAAAAAAAAAAATTTAACCAGAACATCAGAAATAATTCTTGATTTACCGCACTTATCCGGGGAGGGTCAATCCGTTTATTTTATCTTAAAATCTTGTAAAATCCTGGCATTCGTATATGAAGTTTATAATCCAAAATCCGGACAATATTCAGGCAAATTTCGGAACTCTTCAATCAAAATCAAGAAGAAAAAAACGAAACATTGTTTTTTACGGAACACATCAGCCAATTTAGTTGAATCAAATTTGTTCAAAAAATGGTTTACATAGATAATTGTAATAACGCAATTTTTTAGGAAATCTGTCAACCTTAGTGAGTCTAATCTTATTAATCGAATTCTTTTTTTTTTTTTTTGAATAAAATTCAATATTCGGGAATAAGTACTGTATCCAAAATTCATCCACCAACTTCTTTTGTGAATAACTTTTAATAGCGTTTTTCAAGTACAGTCTTTAAATATCCATCAACAAGTGAGAAATTTTTTGAAAAACTGTAGTAGAATTGTTAACTCAGGATAAGATTTCCAAGCTTTGGTTTTTGTTCTGAGTCGAAACTGTTACTCTTGAGTCACTTTAGTAGTTCATCGAAATATGATAAAGATTAAAAATGTTGAGTTTAGAGAAGAACTTATTGCTTGACAATGTTGGACCCTCCTTGGGAGGGGGGGATTAACCCCCAAAATCCCTCCCCCCCTTCCTGCGGCCATGATCTACATTAATTGTTCATTTCAAATGTTTTATTTATAATATTGTTATAACATTGAGAGAAATGGAGTACATCAACCTACAAAAAGTTGTGTTTGTGTAATCTTCAAGACATTTTTATTTGGTTTTAAAGTTTTAAATTGTTTTTTTTTTCAATTGTGTCGTCCTTTCTTCAGAACAATTTTTTTTAGTAACATGCACAAAATAGTTCCGTTACAAAGAAACAGAACAGCTGAATACTTCCTTGTAATAATTTCGAACGTGAAAACCGTCATCAGAAGGCAATAAAATGTACCGTTTACAGTTGCAAATTTATGCGTCTGGAAAATAGCTACAAGAATGCTTAACCAAACAGTTTGTAATATTATGATGATCAGATCACGAGCAGCAAACGAGCAGAATGCAAAAAAATAAATAAAAAAACTGCTGAGTTGCTAGCTACGGAAAAATTCTTAAGAGAACAGTAGGTAGAATAAGGGAAAAATGGGGACTGTGAAAAAGTTGGTAAAGCAACAGTAAAAGCTCCGAAGCAACGGAAAAATTGAAACACACTCCTGCAGAAAGTTTGTTCTGTGTACGGCACCTTTTTCTTAGTGAAGGCAAATGAGAAACAAAAATAAAAAGCTCCAAAACTCCATCCACATCGGGCATTGGGTGGCACTTTAGAGTTGCGGAAAGGGGGTGGGTGGTTTAGCTAAGTACAACAACGAACATAGTTGGCCATTAGCAACCTTGTTCTTCGGTTGAGCGCCGAAAGCCGGAAGTGGAGACCGGTGCTAAATTCCGCCACCCATATTTCTTCCAGTGGGAGTAGAATATCCCTCCACACACCGCCTACTGTGGGAGCGATTTTTTTCTTTGGTTTCTATTCTCAGCGGTTACTTCGGTGAATTCAAGGTAGGAAACTTCAAAAACTCTCCACACTCTGTTTAGAGGCAATTTTTTTCTCTCTTCTCGGTTTCATCCACAGTGCAATTCAGCGAGCCACAAACTATGTTAATAAGAATTCATGAATAAATTATTTAAATTTTCTTCTGTTTCACTTTTTTATTTGGTGTATGGTGGGTGTGCGGTGTGATTTCTAGAGAGGGTAAACGAGAGGTACGAATGCTCCCCTAGTTTGCTGTTAACATTGGCGAAAAAATAATCCACCATACACACAAACACATGCACACTAACATCAACCCCAAGTCTTAGAGAACCGTATATGCAAAATCGAAAACCGAGGGTTCCTTTCCGTTTACCGGTGAATGATGGCTTTCGAAGAAGTTCGAAAGGTGTTGGTTTTCTTATTTTCCCAACGAAGCATTCGGGAGGAAGCCGGAGATCGGTAAGTTTTCCCCGGGAATGAAACCCCGGGGGCAGAATTCGCTGCTTGTTGGGGAAGATTTATACGTCTGCTTTATGTATTTTTATATTATTTCATTCCTCCGATTCTACAAGCACCGGTATTGATGGGAAACCTCGTGAATTAGGGGGTTTGGCAGGGAAGGAACAGGGGTGATTCGATCCAAAGTTTAAAATTTAATTTTATTATCCACTAAATCGAAAAGTTTCAATCTTGATAATTGACGAAATCTTCCAAGTTGATTGCGTTCGCTAGATTCGACTGTTCCGAGCAATGCAAAAATGGCTTAAGAGGGAATTATTGTCTCTAAAATCTGAAGTGATAATCTTCAGTTTTGGGTTCAAAATTTAAAAAAAAAATAATTCAAAATATTTGTGGTCAGGTGAAATCGTAGTTCTTTTAACGTTGGCGATATTTTATAAAGTGTTTTCTTTTAAAGCACCAAAATAATACACATGAGTTGTGCTATCTGAGTTCTCAATGTTCAATTTTGACTTTGGCTTACCAATTTATCAACGTTGAATCGCGGATAAACGCTAGTGGTGCAATTCCGGAAACTTTAATTACATAATCTAGCATAATTGACGGTGCATAAACGGAAGTCCTGCATCGAGTGGTGGTAATACAAAAAAGTTTCAACTGGCGCGCGCTAAGACGTGGAGCTTTTTCAGCCGCTCGTCCACTCAACAATCCCAGCAGGCGATGATTTATGTTCGGATTCTCGCGTCGTAAAACATAAATTTTGTACCGATAAAACGTTCTCGTTCGACCCGAAAAGAAGGCGAACTCTCCTGGCTGACAAAACTTTTCCCAAACCATCTTCCTTCATACCTTCGAAACCGCCTACTTTGATGACTTCTTCCGTCGATTTTCCCTCCTTCTTCGTACTGGAAAAACGACGACAGCGTCGCCAACTTCGGTTAAGCACAATTAATTGAGTTGATAAGCACTCTTACTTGGCTGTGCTGTGCGGAGTTTTTAGTCTTGGGTCGTTGGAGTTTTTAGTGTTCAGTCTTAGTAGCTCTTCGATCCTTACCTAAAATAGAGCAGAAAAGATAAGAAAAAGAAGCAATTTATTATTGGTTCGAAACTTTGCAGCCCTTCTTCTTCTTCTCTATCGAACAAGAAGGAAGGCTGAACTTCAGTCTGTGTGTGCGTTGATGTGGATGTGTGAATGTTTGCTCTTTACAAGGAAGGCAAGCCATCAAAGTTCGATTGAGCACATAAACGGGACTATCTTGCGTATACGTGCGTGTGTTGAAGCTCGCAAGTCAATCCCCGTTTGCCCATTCTTCCCCGACATCATCCATATAGGCAAAAGTCAATATTTTATCTCATCCTCATCGAAAGACATAACCCGAACCGGAAGAAGAAAACTCTCTTCACAGGAGCGACGATGTAACAATATTTTCATTTAAAATGTTAATAAGAAAAGTTTTCTCTCCCTTTTCCGTTATTCTGGAACTAAGCAGGCGACACAAAAGCTTGTTCGAAGTAGATTGCTACTGAAGCTATTTTTTCATATTCTCGTACCTACTTTTGTTGGTGTTATGCCCTGAGCTTTTCATTCACTTGAGAAGTCCTCGCGGAAAAAATGACAAAAATGACAAAAATGACAAAAATGACAAAAATGACAAAAAT